>NC_135499.1:206558867-206716367 GCF_052857255.1 Amblyomma americanum
TATACACACCGTGTAGCTCTGCATGTTAGTTTGGAAGAGGCGGTGGAACAGTGAAGCTGCGGTTGGTGGCTGCAGCAGCAGCAGCGGGTGTGGCGCGGGGGTAGTGGTCGGGATGCGTAAACAAAATACAACCCGAGACTTCTCCCACGCGACGCATTTTCTGCTTTGTGCCGAGCCAACTTCATAACAGGAAGAGGAGCCCGGGCTCTTTTAATATGAACGCATCCCGGAGTCGGTCACACCAGCGTCTCCTGGCTTTTGTGCGGAGACATCTTGGGCGAGTGCGCCAGATCTTTCCACCCCCCCCCCCCTCTCAACCGGCCGCCTGCAGCCCTGTCAGCGAAATAGGTCCCCGTTTGAAGAATAGTGCGATAAATGGAGAGAAAAAAATGACTCTACAAGGCACAACAGCGAAGCTTTCTATTTCCCTTCGCAACTTGGTTACAGCTGAGCCATTCCGCTCCGATTTAGGTACGTACTTCTCCTAGCACAATAAAGAAAATCAAGCGGTTGTGTGAGAGGGACGCTCCGTGAAAAGCGAGGAAGAAAATGTGATATTAAATGATAGGCTTCTTTGTAGCCGCAGCAGTCCCTATCTTCATTTTACTAGAATTGTATTACATTTTTGTTGCTATACACAGCAGAGCTTTTGCAACTTTTTTTTCTTCTTAACCTGAGTCTTACTTCACTTTTTCTCACTTCCTCCATTTCCTCCGCGCGGAACAACTTTCACTTTGTTCTTTCTCTGCTCAAAAAACTCAAATCCTATTCCCACTCCTAGTTTTCAATCGAAGCTCGCCTCCGCACAAAGATAGCCGTAGCCCGAATTTGCTTAGTCTAGGTCCAAAGTGTCAGCTCACAGTTGGAGCGATCTCAAGCCGAATGACTGCTTATTATCCGCCTGCTTGTACAGTTATTTTGGTGAATACTAACACCTCAAGAGGAGTGAATAGTTACGTCACGCAGAACGAAAGCAACGTCTCATAGCCGATGTGTATAGTCTTTTATAGCACTAATTGAACAGAACCGTGCCAATTTTTGTACAACCACTTAAAGCAGGCATAGCGTTGTTTTCAAGTAGAGCTTTGAATTTATTTCGCCACAATTTATCGTTCTTCATTTGGTTCTCAGAAAGCAATAACAGCCATTTGCAGACATTGATCAGCATGTGTGACAATTCATAGTGAACAGCCAGCCATAAAAAATAGACAGCATCATTTCATCATTTCATCTATGATGGTCTTTATAATTTGTTGACGTCTTGGCCCCATGTTGCGAAAATGTGCAACCCAAAAAGGAACTTTTGAGGAATTAGTAAGCGCCTCCAATTGACGACTGACCGAATATGCCACGGCTACCATTTCTCGAATATAAGCGAACCGCTATGTGCACTATGTTGTCAATAATTACCCATAATTTTTGCTCCTGTTTGGAGATCCGAATTAAGACGCGTCACAGGCATAACATTCTAGGGCCTCAATATCTACTTAGAAAAAAAAGTAAGTCATCGTTTCGCCAACTTCCTTATTATTGCCACGAAAATCCTTACATGGTACGCATTTACTCCAGTACCCCAGTACTAATAATTGTCCATCTGTCCAACCACCATCCGTCCGTCTGTCTGCATGTATATATATATATATATATATGTCTACCTATCGATCTATCTACTCGTCCTTGCTTTGATCGGACAAGTATGAATACGGCATGAATGACAACATTTCACAATTCAACAGTCTGCCTTCCACTGCATGCACTTCGCTAGGTACACAGTCTGATTTCTAGCGTCGGGTATGAGTGATCATAAAGTCGGAGGCAAAAGGACAAAAAATACAAAAAAAAATTGTTGGTGTGGGGAAAGCGGCCTTGCGTAGCTTCGTTGGCGACCAAGCTTCAAAAGCAAAAGGAAAATCGTGATGGCGAACCTTGCCTATGAAGTTATCCTTCTCTGCGTTCGCCTGATGTCCCCTGACCGGCCCAACAGAGTGCTCGGCGCAGTAGGTGCCGCTCGCAAGACTCTCCTTGCTCCATTATTAAGCACCGTCGAGAGGCATGCTTTTGGTACCCCACGATAAATTATTCCGTGGTTTCACGTAAGGCATCGCGAAAAGTCGCCAAGCTTAGCTGTCAGGGTGGTCTCTCCAAAAAGGCAAAAACATATATAGATACATATATTCAAGATAAAGTGAAGTCACCAATAATTGCATCAGAAGTGGACGGAGCGCCCGAGAAAATACACTTAACAAAATACAAACGGACAAACGGCCATGTTTTCAATTTTTGTACTCTTGCGAGTGGGACGGAGATTAAAAGAAAACAAGTAGACCGCGCGTGAATATTTTAAGCCGGAAAGATCTCGGTTACTTGAATATGTGCGCAGAAACATTAGATCGAAGTCTACTGAGGTTGCTTTTATGTATGCTAATTTTTTATCGTCGATAATGTTGGAGAAGCAGCTCGAGTTGAACATGTTAATTTATTTATAAGCGATCCAGGTTGACTCAGGTAAAAGGAATGTCCAAGTGAAGAGAGTGCATAGGTTTTTCAGCCAACTTGTTTTCGGGACTTTTACATTGATCGAACTCGCTGAAAATGTCAGGCAAAGCGGAATTGTATCAAATAAATACAAACAACATATTTAAACTCGCTTCTTGATGGAGAGAAAAATGACGCAAGTTGGCGTTGATTACAATAACGAACTTTGCGCGTTCATATTAGCCTTTCATTTTTAGCTAAAATAGTACCGATACCTATCGTTTTGCCTACCAACATCCTTCGTAGCTGTGGTTCTTAGTGCCATAACTGACAGCTAAACAAGCAATATGAGTCACCGGCTTTTGTGTCTAAACAGGGTCTGAAAATAATCGAGGAAGAGAGATGGTGACTAGCAAAAAGAATACCTACAAAATATTGCCATGGACTATTTTTGTTACTTGAGCGAGGAAGCGAGGATTAAAACCTTGGATAAGGTCCCTCTACAACGAGAAGGCAATCAAAATGACCCTTTCCAGCTGTCTTCCGCATCGAACCTCCATTCCCCTTATTCTTACGAATGCTTCCAATAAGGATCAAACCTTGTTGGGAGATGCACGCCGAAACTCCGGCAATCTTCACGCCTCGATTATTATCATTCTCCGGTGTAATACATCATTCCATTTACTGCGTAATCATATATGCAATCGCTCGCGCAATCGACTACGTTGCGATCGTTTTTTGCGCATGCGCAGAAGCTTTGTCCCTTTTGCGAAGTAAACTTAAAACCACCGCTAGCCGTGCGATGCATCACGTAGGCGCAGGCGCAGAAGAGAGGGAAAAAATGGCTGTGGTTTAGCTCTGGTTAAACCTGGTGTGACGCGATAGCTACAGCTGGCCGCGTGGAATTCGCTCAGTCGAATTGCAAAGTCAGTCTTTCGCCGCTCCCTTTCGCTGGGCTTTCCTTCTTCATCTTCGTCCCTGAACGTGGAATCACTCTCTCCCCCCTCCCCCCTCTCCACTTCACCCCACTCGGTTTTGCCGGCAGCCCGCGCTGCCGGAAGCTGCTCCGCACCACGTGACCAACCACGTGACCAGCCACGGCGCCGCCACGAAGCTCAAGGGGTGCCACGCTGAAGGCTCGAAGTGCTATCGTAATGTAGCTATCGCTACAAAATGGGGAGTAATTGTAAAGGCGAGGAGGTCGACTGCAAGATAAAGGAATAGCACTCGCTGCTCATTATAGAAACAGACCTTACCCGGTGTACAGTGTAGTAGATGAGGCAGTGAAGCGTGCAGCCGGGATTATGCACTGGGGCGGTCGACCCCGCGACTGGCGAACGATGCGGTGGCGCTGGAGTCGCCTACCCTTTTACGCTTTCCTCTTGTGTTGCTGAGTCCGTCTGCAAACGGAATGTGTAACGTGTGTTGCGCCACTTGCGTGTTGCATAAAACGATGAAATATTTCTATTTGGTTACGTAGCCAGTGGGTCGACAGTGATTTAGGCGGGAAAATGCGACCACTCGGAAACACTTGCACACTGTGGCAATAATATTTATTTTTTGGTGGTGCTGCAATCAAGAACTCTTGAAAGCGGGTAGTTGCAGGCGCCGCCGTTGGGGTCATGCGAGCAGCCACGTCCGCTGCACTGTCTAATCTAGTTCAGTGTACACCAGACCACCTTTGTGTGCGTTCTCTTCAGCAGCGAGCTTGAGGTCCAGAGGGCCTTGGTCAAGCACGCAACTGAAGCGGCACAACTCAGTGGAGCCCTGGACTGAGGGCCCACTCTTGCTTGAAGACTCAAGTCGCCAGCACCCAAGCAAGACGACCAGGAAGTCTTCATCCCCGCGAACCTCTTGGAAAGAAATAAAAGTTTTCTCTCTCGCTCTCTCTACCAATAGGTCTGCCATCGCATCAGGTCGGGCAGGTGCCGCTGATGGTTTTGGAATATAACTCCTGCCATTTCACCAAATGGAAGGGTTGTTACTGTGGTGAAAAGACGTTCATTAAGTGAGTCGCACCGGACAGGAAGCAGTTTCTGTCACTTACTGCGCTTAGATGTGAAGTTTTTAAAAACCTCTATTGACCGAATGCGCTAATAACCCTCCGTTGCCTTGGCCTTTTCTGTAGCATTGTCTCATTCGCCGCCATCCAACTTTTATTTTTTCGCTCTTTTCTTATTGGTTGAGAAACACTTCAAATGTGCGTCCTCAGTGAAATAAACGGATTGTGTTTTAACACCGCAATTGGTTGTGCGTTCTTCGCCAGTCGTCAGTTGCTATACCATTGACTACATAACACCCAGCATAGACCTGCGAGAAGTGTTAGCTATGCACTGTCGTTTAGGAAGTAGAATAAATACGTCGCGTTCACATAGGGCCCTATATATGGAACGCGAATTAATGATACTGTCGAGAGCACTACTCAATGCAGCGTACAGTGATTGGCGCCGTGTTACTTGCAGGAAGAAGAGAATAGAGACCGCAAGGTCTGCACTCGGGTGTGATGTCAGCCTCACGAGAATGCGAACCAATGCCGGCTAAACATTCTATTTTAGAACCAAACCTGTAGCGTAGTAATGTAGAGTTCTGATCAGAACATTATAGTATAGCGCACCGAACACAGCACAGTAAAAGGAAATGCAGTGTAGTGTAATGCAGAGTAGTGTAGTGTCGTGCACTGTGGTGTAACACGCTGTAACTGAGTTTAATTTATAATGAAACATAACAGTACAGAACCGCACGCTGCCAAGTACAGCACAGAAAATCATGTTAAAGCGCAGGGCATTGTGGTTGATAGCGCTTGGACACACGGACAGGGGACAGAAAAAGAACAGACGACGGCACAGGCGCTGAGCTTCAGCGTTATTCCAGAAAAATGCCCGGCACCAACTAGCTCGACAGCTTGTCCTATTCAAGCGCAGGGCAGTGTCGCTCGATATTAGACCATGTTGTGCGATGCAGCATAGCTCAGTTCGGTACCCTAAGTTCAATAGAACTGGTTCATGATCATCGTCATTTAACAATCAGGTAAGTTGAGCATAATGCAGAGTGCTGAAACTACTTTTTTAGTCAATGGGCAGAGCATAAAATAGAGCCTTTTCATCGCTTTAACGCCGAATCTAAAAGAACTCAAGGCTGTCAAGTGGAATTCGATTCACACAAAAAGCCGCAGCTTGCCTTTGGTATTGCCATCTCTCCTGGGTGGTCCTAAAAGATAAACAAGTTGAACCAAAAACAAAAAAGAGACGGGAACCCGGTTGGCGTGGACAAAGCTTTCGAGCAGCCGGGCGTCCGCTTTCTTCTCACGCTTGGCGATCGGGGTTTGATTGACTTTTCTCGTGTGGCACGCACGAGACCAGCACGTGCCCGCGTCTATTCAAACTGCGCATAGATTTCTGACCCGGCGCCACTGACACCCGAGATCAGTGGGGTCCCGAGGCCAACTGATCACTGCAACTTTTTTTTTTCGTTGTTGATTATACACGTTCTTCAATTCTTCATTCATTTCTCTTTGTTTCCTCCCTGTTTGATAGAGAGGCTTTGAGTTAAAAACTGCGCATAACACGAGGCTAAACTCTATCCTAAAGCAGCGCCGTGTTTTAAATTGGGTAAGTGAACTCCCCGGTTTCCAGCCCCACGTCTTTCTGCCAACTGAGGACAGAAATAGCCCGCATTTGTATGAGAACGGAGCCATACACGTGTCGAAAGAATTTCTTTTGACACTGGCCTTGGTAACGATAAAAAACAATAGAAGTGTCTCCAAATGCATTTTTTTTCTGAGAATCATATAATTTATGTTCAGCATTCATCTGAAAAATTCTAGTTCCAGTGCTCAAATTTCATTTTGTGACTTTATTTTCATTAGTGCACTCGTGCATTTACTTTCACAAATCGCAAAAAAAAAAAAGATTAAAGAAGAACTCAGTCTTATCCAATATTCCTAAAGAGCTCTCTACTTGAGTTCTAAGTTTCCTTTATTTCTGTTATTAGCTTCCTTGTACAAGAAACTAAAGGGTCCCAGACAAAAGGTCCTTCATTGCACTTGACTTGGTCCGGGACCCCGTACAAACTGCACTCGGAGGAAACAGCGCTATACAAAAAAGATACGGAATTCGAATTCCACGAACATAGAGGAGAAAAAAATTAAACAAAGCATACATAGAGAGAAAATATACAAAAATACATAGAAAGCAGCAAGCAAACAAAAACAATGTTCATAATACTGCCAATATCTTCGTCTTCCTTCGCGACACACAGACATAATTATACATAAAGAATGAAAAGAAAAAAAAAAGCTGAAGCCATCTAATACATGTCTTGATAAAGGGCATATTAGATTACTCGTTTAAAAGAGTAAGTACATTCAATAAGCTTATAGAAACGCTATTTCGGCCAAAGCACCCTTAAAAGCAGCTGCTGACGAGTGCCGTTTAGTTGTGGTCTTAAGATCGTTATTCTTGTTCTAATGCTTAGTATTTAGTTTTTTAGACTTTTTCCCGTAATTTGTTGACAGATTCAGTACTCTGTAAATTCTTGTTCTAAAATCAAAGCTCGGATTCGTTACCATGAACATTAGTTAAAAATTTTGACGATCCTTTCTTATTTCCGCATGCGTGTCGGTCGTGAGCTTGAGCTTAAAAAGCTGGCCTACCCTCAAGATTGCGTTGCAGTATCGGAGAGACTGCGTACTTTCGCTTTGGTTTAAGCCTTGTAGGGCTCTAATTGACTTTTTTGTGCGAAAAATATGCGTTTCATATTAGAAGCATTAGTGGTACTCTATATCAGGAGACAACAGTAAATATGAGAATGGATCATTGAAAAGTAAAGAAGTGCTCTGAATTTCCTTAGAATTTGATTCCTTATTTTCTATAATTTTCCTATTCCTGTGGATAGTTTCACTTTGACGTAATTAATATGCGTATTCTATGATATGTGCTCATGAAAAAAAAAAAACACCAAGGAATTTAACAGTATCCACACGCTCTATCACGTCATTGGGAAAATGGAAGAAAACATTGTTGCCAATAGAGCCAGATTAAAAACCTAACCGCTCAAATTAACTTAATAACTCATTAACTGGAAAATTAGGAGCAAGCATACTGGTTTCCAAACTAATGTTTTTTTTTTTTTTCTCTACTGTTCCGTGAAGGAAACTTTATTAGTTTGCGCCCTCTCTCACTGACTAAGGAAGACATCGCGCCATCGTTTTCTTTATTTTTTCTTGTTCACAATCGTACAGCTTGACTGATGCTTGAAGTTTGTAAACGACAGCTTGACTCGTGCATTTTCTTTTCTGCCATTCTAGGCACTACGAGGAATGCGAGACTCAAAAATGAGATGAGGTAAACAAAAAAACGCAAGGAAGCAAATTTGCGCCAAGCCATATCCGACGATGAGCGTTGACAAATCCCTGTGTACTCGGGTTACAGGAAACACGATACAAACTGCGGGGGGATTTCACGGAAGGCGCCCTGGGGGAAATGGGGAGACACAAAGAGCAGAGCCGGGAAGAGGAATTGGGGAGGGGAGGATGAGCAGCAGAGGAGAGAAGAGGGACGGGGTGTCTCGCTTGGCTGTTCACGAAAAATTTATAGGCTCGAGAGAGAGGCGGCCGAGCAGCCATAGGAGCAGCGAAAAAACAAAAGTGAGCGCAGCACATCAGCCTCTTCCTCCGCGCTTTGTCTTCCCATGAGGCTCGTACCCCCCGACTTCGTCTATCTCTTCACGTTTTCTTTCAGATCAGGCGACCGCTGTAGCGAGTCAGCATCTTTACAAAGGCAGAGATGGTCGGGATCTATTTTTTTGTGACATTCGCTTATTACCGGATCTTCAGGCTATCATTAGCGTTTCGTTTCAGGCGTAAACAAGTCGCGATATGCAACAAACGTTGTTTTTTTTTTTAGGTTAAAGATAATACCCGTCTGAAAATATGCGAGGCTACGTGCCTTTTGTTTTAGACAACGTCTTTTACCCTCCGCCCCCCCCCCCCCCTTCCCTTTCTGAGTCAATAAGAAGATTAAAAGCACTTGCGTGGAAGTATATTGTAAGCCGAAAGCTTTGTTTCTGATGTTGAAGAAAAAAACACTGACTGAATACATTGGATTAAAACGGCTCCTGGTTCAAGTTGTTTATAAATTCGGCCTCACCCTGTTCACTAGCTAGCCGTCGTGGTTAGCTTAGTAATTAGAACAAGTGCCCAGACCGGCGGTGGTCCCGAGTTTGAGCCCTGGACCGGGATGAATTTTTCAGCAGCTGTAAAGTTTATGAGAAAGTCGTGTAGCTTTTCCTGTAGCCGTATGGCTGCGCATAGGTGGATGAGAGTAATTACTTTCTATATGAAATATTTTCCAGTTTGGGAAATCCCCATGAATACACCAGATCAAAAACCGGAATCGTATATTTTATTTAGGTCAAATAACCATTTGTCGCTGCTGGTTCTAAGATGTGTATATTCGTCGAAGCTCTAGCAAATATTAAAGGTTCAAAAGGAGATGTATGTTCCTACAATTTGCTTGCGGGATCTTCAAACACAGAAAAGGTCGCTCTAGTCACACTTTCATCTGCGTTTTCATCCCGCGCCAGGGACACTCTTGTGAACGGAGACAAAACGAAGGCCAGTTTATTTTCTTAGAAAATGAAACAAATTTCCATCCTCCGGACACTATTTTATCTGTTATAATCAACCACGCAAACTGTCCTGACCCTTTCAGGCGACCTTTTATACACGGACTGCTTATAGCAGGTTGCTTCATGCGACAAATTCAGAAGCTGTTTATGTGAATGCCATATGCCTTCTGACATAATCATTGCTATAAGAAAAATCTTTTTTTTTTGCAGTGTAGCTATGAATAGGTCACTCCCGCTCTATCCGTTAGCGTTGTCATAAGAAGCCTCACCACGTTACCAGAACAGGCCGCGAGATTACTCCCGGTCACATCACTCTGCCATGACGTCATCGCAAACATGCAGCTGTCCGAGCGTGCTCTCCGGTCGCAGCCCACGTGACTACTCGAGGCTTCTGATTGGTTGAACTACAAGCGTCCGCCTTCAGGTTAGTCACGTTGATGAAGGGGCTAAAATAGCGGTCGTGGAGCGTAGCGGGCCCTAGGATGACACCACACTGTTCACGCCGCAAAAGCCCACACCGCAAAGCGCTCAACGGCTGCGCTGATCAAACGCATCGTTTACAAAAAAAAAACATGATTCTAAAAATATCTTTTGTTTTTTCTGTAATTCATCACGCAACATCTGTCTTTGCCTTGGGAAGATAATGCTTCCAGGAAGGAAATACCACTTTTCTTATCAAACCACGATTTCTCAAACAAGTTTGCCTTCATCACAGCCTTGACAAAGGCTAGTCTTATTGTTGGCATGCGGGCACCTAGCTTAAGCGCGAGCACCCTGTTGATAGCTGGTCCTTGTATGCTTAATCACTGCGCTGCATTCTGCTTAACCAGGATAATTTTCCTCAAATTCGTTGCTTCCACGTTCACAAGCGATATCTTTCCTCCTATATGGCTGTCCTCATTACATGACATCACGATAGCCAAAACGTCTTTTTTATTATTATTCAATCAAACGCCTTGCCATCGTCATTTAATTTACTCCCTCGCTCAGACCGTGTTCTTGAGATATGAGCCACGGCTCCGCCCAATCGGTCTTTCTACTCCCGCTGCCTCTATAGAGACGCCCCCGAATGCACCACCGCCACCCCCGGCTACCACCCCTGCGCCCTCTCGCGGCCATCGCGTCGGATTAATCAACGTGCTCGTTCATTCTCCATCGCCACCACACACGCCGTGACTCACAGCAACTCCCCCGAGATTCGGCGAGCGGCGGGGAGATTTCTTTCGAGTGCCGCCTGCAGTTCCCGAGCGCAGCTCACTTTTGGCGGCGGCTGCAGAGCAGAGAGAAGGGATGGAAGGGAGAGGGGGGGGGGGGAGTTGATGTTGAGCTTCTTTCTCAAAAACGAATGCGCGGCGACATCAATGGTTTTCGCCGTACGTTCGTTTGTACAAAGGCTGCTTTGGGCTCACCGTGTACACGTGCACAAATGTGATCCTATTTATCCCGCGCTTCTACATACGCCTTCTCGGTTTTTTCATTTTCCTTTTTCGGTTCAGCCGTTCTCATTTGGAAGTGTTTGTTGGCCTCCGTATGCCACTTCAGTTTCGTATGCTTCCCGGGGCTCGGAAAGCACTAGGGGCAAATCGGCCGTTACTTCTGTCTTAGCTCGCAGGGGTTCGAAGGAGCCAAACAAGTTGTACAACGGAAACGAAATAGTCCTGCCGAGGAATAGCTCTCCGGTATAGACATCATTTCATTACGCGCGTTCCATGCAAACAATATATTTACTTCTTTTTTCGCGTATTTACGTTTCTATGTGTGCAATATTTTTTTTGTTATTTCTGTCTCGTTACCGTTGCTTGTGAATTACTTTCGGAGCAGAACACGAACCCACCCAATAAAGCACCTCGAATCTCGCAATGTTCTTGCTGAAAAACAGAGTTTAATTTAAGAAATAAATAAATTACAGAAAGCTCTAGCTTCAAGCGCTTTTTGGCCAGTCAACGCAGCACAAGGTACGCACCGTTGCTATGAATAGCTTATGGGACCGAGACGACTCAACATCTTTCCTCATAAAATTGACATCAAGTGAGACAGTAATGACAGCGCAGTACGGCACAGCAGCACGTTGATGGCGGCTATCCGCCTCCTCTCGCATTAGGTCGAAAAAAATGATGCAATAGCCCGGCTACTCAACACGGATGATCCATTACGAGAAGCACGTGCCGCTTTTGATGTGTGCCCGTCGTCATTTCCAGCGTCGCCCCCTAACGGTCCACACCTCTGCCGCGCTGGTGTCAATGGCGAGCGCACTGAAAGGCTTTCAAGCCTGCTCATACGTTGCGAAAGCAAATTACATGCTGCCTTAGGCGACGTCATAGCTGGGCTCGGCGCTCCTCAATCCCTTCCGTCTCTCGTTTTGCCCGCACCCGAATGAAAAGGTTGCTTCGCAGGAACACGATCTCATTCTGGGTTTTCACCACATAGCGTTGGCGCTATCCTTTCGCGGCGCGCGAGAACCGAGCGCGATTTAGCTAACTGCTGTAAGTAACACTGTCTGAAACTGCGGCGGGAAAGGGGGGGGGGGGGGTGATTTCGTTTCTAATATAAGGCTGAGCTGCAAGACGGGTTCGCAACCGGACGTTCCGGAAGACTATTACGCCACGAAAGGTGTTAGGTTCGCAGACACCCTTATATTAGGCAGGTACTGCCTACGCTGACGTGTTTATGAAGCTTAAGTTGCTGAAGGGAATGATGGAACAACTGCAGGTAAGCGGTTAAATATGTAGAGAACGCCTCCTCCTATACTAAAGGTAGGGTCAAAGACCTATTCTCTAAACGTTTCATCGCAGGGAAGCCCAGCACCAGGCTAGCGGAAATCCTGGGTCCATACCCATTACATTACAGGTCCCGGTGGCACTGGGGATCGAACCTAACACATTCAGCATGCGAGGCGAATGCTCAGGCCTATAAGTCACCGCTCATCTTCCTTTTGCGTATGTGATAGCTTTCTTGCTTATGTGATAGTGTTGGTTTATTAAAGTAAGATTCTCTGTTACAGAGAACAAGAGAATGTGGCCGCTTCCAGAGAATGTCTGATTGCCATACAAACAAACCATTCCTCCAGAGATATTCAGGCCGCAATTCCATGCACTCTTCCACAATCTTTAAGCATTGTTACCGTCTATCAGTGTTTGAAACTGGCATTTTGTTATTACTAAAAACGTTTAGAATAGATTTATGTTTATTTGGTGTATTAAGTTCAATTTAAACGCGGCTCTGACGCCACATGCAAACTAAAGGAAGACGTTTAAAGTTCAACCCCATTTAAAATACGTAATTTTTGTAGCGATAGCTACATTACGGTAGCATTTCGAGCCTTCAACGTGGCGGCGCCATGGCGCCACGTTGTCACGTGGTGCGGAGCAGCTGCCGGCGGCGCGGCGCCGTGCTGGTCACGTAATGTGGAACAGCTGCTGCTGCCGGCGGCGCTCCGGCGAAACCGAGCTGCAACAGCTGTGCGCATGCGCCGAGTCAAGTGGGACGAAGATGAAGAATGAGCGCCCAAAGAAACGTAGCGGCGAAAGACTGACTTTGCAATTCAACTGAGCAAGTTCCACTCGGCCAGCTGCAGCTGTCGCGTCACTCCAGGTTTAACCAGAGCTAAACCACCGCCAAATTTTGTTTCCAAAGTAAGGATGTCAGAAAACCGGCAGTGCTTTAAATAGCTTAATACTGAACGGCACTTAAAATAAAATTCCTTGTATTCCTCATAATTGCATGTTACATTAAACCTTGCGCAGAACTGAAAGCATCTTTAGATTTCTAATTTAGTTTTCTTGAATTATTCGTTGTGTTCAGGTTCTTTTGTTCGATAATTCTCTAGAAAACCTCATGGGCATCGCGTTTTCGTACTTCCAGCAATTCTAAAATTCCCGTTCATGTGAGACTCGTGCATCATTTATTTATTCTACATTTAAAAAAAATTGTCTCAAAGAATGTCACCGCACTTGGTTTTAAGCAGCTCCCCGAATAGCATGCTGCATTCAGCGGACTCCAAGAGATGCCAGCTCGTACTAAAACACAAATTCAAAGATAGAAAAAAAATATCTGAATGCAATAAGAAGGTTCGATGGCGAGCTCTGTTTTGTGTGACATACTTATACCATGCTAAGCAAAAATAAAAACTGCAATACGGTCCCCGCAGTCATTCAAATTTTATAGCATTGAGAGGCTGCTGCGCAGCCTATGTTTGGCTCAGCCGCAGACATGCCCTCGAGTTACTCACGTGCTAGTTGGAAAAAGCAGACTGTCCAAAGCATAAAACTCAGTGAGGAAAAAGCATCAAAGAGAAAAGGGATGCAGCAACAAGACGCGTTCACCGCACAAACGTCGGATGATGGATTGAAAATTTCTCGCCTGCTTTATGAAAGTCGCGCGCACATGCCGCAGCGAATGCGGGATGAATTGAAAGGGGAAGACAAAGAATTGGGGCGGATGAGGCGAGGGGAAACAGAGAGGGCAGTGGAGGACGGTGGAGCCATCTGGTGATTCCGGGGTGGACGATATCCCAACCCCTCGAAGCGAATGCGAAAGGGAAGGCCGACGAGCTTTACACTGGCATACACAACGAAAACGCGGCGGTGCTTTCTGTGTCTTCTTTGTATCCTTTGTTGAGATGAATGAGAGGTGTACGCCTGATGCTCTCTCTCCTAAAGAATGCCAGAACATATATTGAAAAAGAAGCGTCACTATGACTCCGTAAAGCTCTGGTAACTTCCTACACCACAGTTTTTTGGGACATGATACACTTTACAGGCATTGACCTTGTATGTAAGCTACAACGTTCGTGGTAAGAATCCAAACGTCATTAGAGCATTCACCCAGTGATTCGCCAACTGAATAGTTATGCTGTGTAAGTAAGCCGTGTTATGTGAGCGAGTTTAATGATTAATATATAAAGAAAAGTATGTAAAGGAAAGTGCTGTCTTCGAAGACAGCAGGAGAAAGCTGCACGCACAGCTCATCGTGCAAGTGAGCGAACTGTGAAAAGAGACGTACATTAAGAAATTAAGTGGGATCCATTCTTGTGCATTCTTTCGTAGTAGTGTGACAGTACTAAAAAGACGGAGTCTGTCTGTAGCTTCTAAGAGCATCTACCCTCCGGATGCATCACCCACCAGCCTCCATTCCACGCCACCCTCCTAGCTAGTGTGTTGCCCACCCTCGATCTACCTGCACCCACCTACACCCCCTAGACAAATTTTGTGGCGTGTGTGAAGCATCAGCTCAGAATAGAAGCACCAAAGTAATCATGGAAGGTAAGTCAAAATATGCTTTCGCAGAATTCTCGCATCAGATGTTTGATCGTCCCATAACTTTTTCTTTTACGGCTAGAGCCGCTATAGTGAGCTCAGCATGGGTCTTCTCCGGAGCATGCGCCTTGGGGCACTTTCCCAGACTGGACGGTGGTCAAAGGCACACCGAACCGCTGCGATCCTCTCTGGACGATGGGTGTGCTGTCCACCACCCACTCACAACCATTCGTCAGAAACGCCACTACCCACTCACCCACCCAGCCGCCTGCACCCTCCACCAACACTCTCTACCGCACACACATACCCACACGCACACACAACACACACACCACACGGCTTCTTTGCCGAAGAGAGAAGATGCAGCAGTGAAAGTGTAGGAAGCGTCAGCGCTAAGCAGCAGCCGCCTTCGCGTCAGGTTTGTGACCAATGACGGCTCTCGACGAATTTTTTTTTTTCAACTAAGCCGTAGTCTAATTTCTTCGATATTTTTTGTGCACCCGGTCTTCTTGGGCGCCTGGCTCTATGAGGCAAACACTTCCAGGTTTTATCATTCTTTCCTTCGAGTGCAGTTATGCCTAGAGTAACGGTAGAGCAGCAGCCCCAGGGAGACGAAATCACGAGCTGTAGACAGAGATGTCAATAACGTCCTCAGAAGTCTGTTATTTGTCTTCACGTGTATCTCACTGCTAAGACCAGAAAGAGTTTTGCACGCCTTTTATACATCACATCACACAAACGCGCAAAAGCCGATGTCAGCTAAACTGTTAAGCGGCACCTCTCTCTTCCTTTCTTCTTTCACTCCCTCCTTTATCCCTTCCCTTACGGCGCGGTTCAGGTGTCCAACGATATATGAGACAGATACTGCGCCATTTCCTTTCCCCCCCAAAAAAACAATTAGTATTAGCTAAACTGGGCTTATAGTTAGACTGAGTTCTTGTCCTTTTAAAATGTAGAGCAAATAGAATTCCTTCATTGTCAACTTTTTTTTTACATTTCAAGACGGGGTGAGAATAAACCTATAAAGGCAGGGAGGTCGACACAAGCTAGGTTCTGGTTTACTACCCTATAATGGGGGATAGATATGCGAGGCAGAAAAAATATATAGGAAAGAGTGATATAATGTGCATATGCAACTGATGCAGCGAACTCAGTCAAAGGCGCACGGACAGGCCAGTATTTTCGCGCCAAAACCACCCTGCGGGCTGGGATGCCCCCAATAGTGGACGCATCTGGATGTATATCCGCGCCTGGATCAGACCCGTCAATCCCTCCTCGGTAGCTGTGCGCCCCATCAACTGAGCCACCGCGGCAGGCAGATATGAAAGATGAAAACACCGTCACCGATTTCGCAATGTATGCGGAGGAAAAGCGTTCGCTCAGAGTGTATGGGGCTAAGTGCGCTCTGCACAGTGGCGCCGCGTTGCGTCATAGATGAGCAGTACGACTCGCGCACACGGGCGCGCGCTTGCACGTGCTGCCTGCTCCCTTCACACGAGCCTTCCCTTTGGCGCGGCGAGACCCCTTCGCGGCGATGGGTGACAGCTGGGTGGAGATCGCGGTCGCGATTTCACTCGCCCCGACTCACATGCAAGCGGGTTGACTGAGCGGTTTATAAATGGGGCATGGGTCCTTTCCTGTCAGAGTTATATGGGTCCTTGCTTTGGGATCATTACAGCATAATAACAGATCAGGAGCCGTCTACTTGGAGGCACATGCTTTGCTATAATGTCGTGTCATGACTGTGCAGAAAGATCACGCGCTGCACACGTGCAGAACAGAAATCATGTTCTAGGATTTTGCTTAAGCTAATAAAGGTATTACTTCCTTCGTAATAGCTGCTTCAACGAAAACTACAGCGATGCACTTAAACTAGTCTATAGTAATCTAGCAGTAACACTGCCACGTACAATGCGATTACCACGAAGGAAGAACTTTCCACAAAATATTTGAGGCCTCACGAAGAAGGCGTACGCACGCCGCATACACTCCCTTACTTCGTGCACTCTACTAACGGCCACGCTCGAGTATAAGCCGCTTCCAACAACTTCAGAGCCAAGAATCTGCAAAGTAAAATTGCCCAAACAGCGACTGCTCTTCGCAGTTGCACTGACACCAGAATGACATGCAGCACTGGAGGCTAAGGGAGGCGACAGAGCATAAGACGAGAACCGGCGTATTCAGCATGGCAACAGGGCATAAACATGCATTAAGGACAAAGGCCTAGCCGCAAACATCGTTCAGCTAAATGTATGCCTCATGTATATTTTAAGCCGATATGCATATGAAGGAAGCCAGCAATCACAGAAACTAAAGAGAGCATAAGGGAATGTTTCTTACGAGGGTGTTGTTGCGGGCTAGTTGGTATAACGTTGCTGAAAATGAACAGCGCGAACACAGGACGAGGAAAGGAACGTACGACACAGACGCTGGTGTCGTACTCCATTCCGGAATGTGTTTTGTTTCTTTTCTCTACCTTTTTTATCTTGTGGCGATTGTCAATGAGAAATTAGAGGTGTAATCGCTTTATCTGCAAGATAATTGATCAGAAAGTTAGAAGAGAAAGCAATCATATGTCGCCGGTGAGACCCGAACACGCGAACATGAAATTTTGCGCGCGGTGCTCTACCAAGTAAGCTACAGTGGCCGATCTCTAATCTTATACTCTAAAAAAAGTTCACTAAGGGTTCAAATGTAAAACCTAGCAGACCGTACTTTCAAAGTTTTCGAATTAATTGCGTTCGCGTTTTTGCTGTATCTGAATTTCACTGTTCACACCCAACATATCTTGTTCCTCACAGGACCGATAGTACGAGCTCTACTGGGGCTATTCCATTTTGCTTTTTAGTTCGCTAGCACTAAAATCCCCAATCTAAGACTCAGCCAGATTTTTGCCGCACAGTTTGCGTTAGACTATTTAGAACACGCAGTATTCACTGACTCCATGCAGCGTAGGTGCGGGTCCAACGCACCAGCTTGTATGACCACGCCCTAGCTGTACCACAAACTCCAAACCACTCAGGTTGCACCCCACTGAGTACTCTCTCAGTACTCCGCAAGCAAAGTTCATTTCCTCATACTTCAAATACTTCAAACTTTGACGTATTTTCCCGAAAATCCTGAGATTCAAACATGCTGCTATTTTCTCGGTCAACAAGAAACCACCTCTAACGTAGTCCGCTAAGCGGATGCCGTAAGGCATGCAGTGCCTACTAGCAATCCAAGCCACAATGGCACTGAAGAGAGCCACAACAAAAAGGGAAGCATTAAGTACTCATTGGGTAGCGCTGGCTCCGTTTGTTTTCAAAGCTGCCCTGAGCCAGCAAACTGCAGTAGCGCAACACATTTAGGATCCAACGACAAGAGAACACGGGGATCGAACAGACAAAAAAGATGGGTGAAGGAGGAAGTTCCAGCCCTGGAACGAGAGGAAGAAAAAAGAAGGGGAAGAGAATAACAAAGTAAAGAGAAGGAAAGACAGCAAAAAAGCCAATCGAACCCGTCATCCTCCTCTCCTTCCGCCTCGGTCCCAAACCACAGCAGGCAACGGCGCCGCGCGGAGCCTGTTTCTCATTAACGGGTGTCCCGTTCAACAAAGGTTCTCAAGCAATACTCGCTTCCAATCTGAGAACGAAAGCTGGGGCCCGTTCCCGAATAGGGAGCATACGGGGGATCATAGGGAGGCGAGACCCACGCACACAGGGATCGATGGGTGAGCGAGAGGGAAGAAAGGCAAAGCCGCGCCCGACGCACGGCCATCCAAGAAGGCGGACCGGGGCCGAGCCAACGCCAATGGGACGTTGGATGAACACTGAGACAACTAATGGCCGATGGTAATGGCCTCCTCATACCAGAACGATAGGGCCCTCGTGTTACCCTCGCACTGAAACTGGATTGGGCAGAGCCGCGGGCTTCCAGGGGTCATTTTCCAAATCGCCGTCTTGAGGGGCTTCACCCCCTCCCTCTCTCTCTTTCTGTCTCCCTCCATATCTTCCTGCCTCTGTTTCAGAATTTCTTGCTTTTGTTTACACTTTTCGTTTATTACGAGTCAGTATAATGCGTTCTCAGCTGTGCTTGTACGCCGGCCTGAGAAATAAGACTAAGTGCGCACAGCTAAGCCTGTCTCAAGCTAGGCATGAGGAAGTAACGTGAAATATCAGACAAGCGGTGTTTTAGCTACGCGCTTGGCTTAAGCCGCGTGTTCTTTTAGGCTTTTGCTGAAGCCCCGTGTCAGATAAGCGGAAGCAATGCACATCGAGTGAAAGCGCTGCTAATTCTTCAGTGATAACGAGTACAGGTATGGAAGGAAATGGATGGGACAAGGGAAATAAAAAAAAGTTCTTTGAGCCATTACAAGAACACGGGATCTTGGTGCGCCAGATGAACCTGCCGGCATTTTCAGCAGCAGGGTTTCTCAGGGAGAGGTTTTTGTTCTTGACATGTCAGAGATTTTTTTCTACGTTTTCCTACCTATAAAAACTTGACTGTTACTGCATATAAACCATTTACTGAGCACTTTTGTGTAATTTAGGCACAAAAAGTACTAATTATTCACTTTTAGAGACGTCATCTCTATGTCGCTATTCTAATTTGTTATAGAGGTATCGCAATTATATATTGTTGCCTTACAGGAATCCTCCGCTTAGGAATCAAGATAGACTAGCGTAGCAACACAAGCGAAATTTCGCGTGTATTAAATCGTTGTTAAACTAAAATACTACAAAAAATATCGGCACTACATAGATCGCCTTAAGAAGTACAAAAATGAAACAAAAACATAAGTAGGATGCCTGAATAGACGACGACAAGCATTAAAAAATTCCTCGTCCATTCATCTCTGAAGATCGATGACCTCACGCTTCCAATCCCTTATCTTTTCGTTGTTTTTTTTAGTTCTTCAGACTGCGTTCAAAGAAAAGAACGGAGTGCTGACAAGTACTCGGCACAGCTCGAACAGCGAGCAGTACAACAATGGTGTCTTGCACTTCTCTCTCCCTATATTTCTTTCATCGAAAGCCGCGTTTTTAAATACCAGGTCACGATCAGCCGGCTCCGTTTCTCAGGGCGTTAGCGCAGCAACTGACAAGGGTTGCTCCGAACGAAATAAATATGAGACCGTATGAATCAAAGAAAGAATAGTGAACAAGCGTGAGATCCAGAAAGACTCGCGCACAAGCGTTCTTCGTTGGACTTCGTTAAAAATCTTAAATCTCCGAAGACGGGGCGCGCGAAAAAAAGGGAGAAAAAAAAGGAGACAGCGGTTTTGAAAGACTGGGGAAGGCCGTGGAGACAAGTGGAAGGATGTGCGCCTCCTACACGAGGCTGCACAGCACATGGCGGTCTGTCTGGCAGGAGTGTCTTAGCGGTCGTGAGAAGAGCGAGAAAGAGATACACGGGGCCGACGACTTCCTTGCCCTCTTCGCCTTGCGCCGCGTAGAGAGGGTCAAAGTTTCTGTTTCGGATTCCGGCGGCGTTTCCTCCAAGTCATATTCGATGCCAACGGTGCCCGACCGCCGGCTCACGGGGCTGCCTCCTCTTCCTCCTCCTATCCTCCTCGTCCCCGTACAGCGGCGTGAAGATACAAGAGGAAGCCCAGGCACTGTCCTCACTTCTTCTCGTTCTTTCAACGAGGTCCAAGTGGAAAGTTCGGTTTTCTTAACTCCGCCCGCGCGCACTCTTTCGCCCTCCTTTGACCCCGCATTTTTGATGGGCGCAGCGGTTATACAGCCACGCGAAGTGTGAACCTTAGCCTCGCGATTGGCCCTTTTATCTTCTTCAAGTTTTCCTTTGTTTCTGTGTCCCGTGGTGCGCAGGGGCTGGCCGTTTGCTCTCCCCTGAGGAATATTGAAGAGCTGCGCGTCGCTCAGGCTAGACGCTCAAAGGAGAAGCGGGAGAGGAGGTAGACGCCTCCGCGCAGCGGCTTTGATCTACACCGCTGCACTCGACACCTCAACTTCACCATTGGGAGTCGCCCGGCTGCGCAGTACGTGCCGAGGAGTTGGATCGGCCCGCTTCCTTTGACCCACGCTCCTTGGAAAGCAGAGTGCCGGGCCCCCTTTGCGGTCGCCCGCACGAGCGTTGTTTTCCCGCATTGCACCGGAGAACAACTCCTCTCTGATGCCTGCGTAACGAGTGGAGTGTCAAGACTCCGAGGCTTTGTGGCCTTGGTTTCTCTTCTTTCGTCTTCATGCATACGGAACTTTTTTTTGTTTTTATCTTGAACTTCAACTGAACTAAGCAGCCCCTCGGAAACTCAAGTAGTTGTAGGAGTGAGCACACATCAGCAAGGTCTCGTGGCTATTGGCAGGCCTGTTTGTTTCCATGTGCAGTAGTGATACGTGCAATATAGAGAACCAGAATTGCAATAGTGCGCGTCTCTTCGTTCACGACTTGCCTTGTGGGGCCTATCTTTGATCTTCAAGCAGCTAGCCCATAAACGCAACCCTCGTGAATGGATATTATTTGTAACTACAAGACATCTTAGTCCTTGGTAGAGAGAGGTTGGTCAGATGGTTTCTGATAATCACAAAGTGAAAAGGAAGGAAAACCTCAGGATGCTTGCCAACGTTTCAACAAGAAGTCTTGTCTTCGTCTTGCCTTTTAAGTGTTCATTCCTTGCTGTGCCTTGGGCACAGGAAGATATATTCTGATCGCTGTTTACTTCTGCAGAATGTTTAAATTAATTTAGTGACAAAGCAAACCCATATATATCCCAAGCAGCACAGGTCATCGGCCCAATATTGCACCAGGATGGTCCCATCCTGGCCCTTTGTAGGGCCGGCCTTTGCCAATACGGTTCCAATGTTGGGCCAATCACTTGTGCTGCTTTGCCTGGGCACACATTTTTGCCCAGGCAAAGCGTACCGGTTGGACTGCTGTGTGCCATGTTAAAGAAACTACTGAGGTATTCCGGGCCCACTGCCGCATGAAAGTCTCAGAAATTTCCTGAAAAGCGCGCTGTTTGTAACTATCCTGGTGACCGCACAAGTATATCGTGAAAATGTGCCGAACAACAGACGGGTCTTTGCTCTTTAGTTATCCTGGTATGTCCGCTATTCGCCTCTTGCATATTTAGCTTTTTCTCGCATTATAGCCGGTACATGTCGTGAAAAATAAATTGGTGTTGGCATTGTTGATTTTTGTTATACGATATTTTGGAAAGGTCAAATATAATGGACAGTCACAAAGAAGCGCGACACAAAGCTCTCTGCAAGATTCACTAACCGTTCCCAGTCGACGAACCGACAGAATCCTGTCAAAAATACGAGATGTTTTGTCGTTCTGTGGTAATGACAGATATTTTTTGTCGTTCTGTAGCTTTTTCTGAAGTACTGTAGTTTTTCTACAGTACGCTTCTGTACGCGGTACATCTGCGCTGATTTTCTGTAGACTCTACACAAAATTATCTTGATACTACAAAAATTTGTCGGTACATGCTCATGGGAAAAAAAATGACCGAAATCCTGTTGTCACGACAAAAACTTTTCTGTTGTGTTTTAGATGGGGTCATTTAAATTCGTGCACCTGGCTAACCAGCTGTGCTGCAAAAAATTTTGCTTTAATTCAAGGGAAGTTTCAATACTCCTCATGTCAGTCTACATTGCAGTTTTTGTGTTAAAAGCAGGTAACAAACTGATCCAGCAAAAGTTTAGCACAGTAAAAAATTACAGAAGGTACTTTAAACCTGTTCACATGCTTTGAATGCAAAAGCATTGTTTATTTTTACTTCCTTTCTATTTTTGTTTTTTTATTTATTTTCTATTCTTTCTCTTCATTTCTAATGACACACATTCTCATTAACGCGCAGTAGCAAGACAACGCATACACTAGGTTCACCTTTGTCCTCCAAGAATCAATCCGGCTTTGTAGCCTATAAGTTGCGTGCTCGCCTCGCAAGGCTGTAAGTTCTGGGTTCAATTTTCGATACCTTGGGATGAAATTTTATTTTCTTTGGATACCACGGTGACGTCATCTAGGATTTTTGGGGCCACTGGTGCTGGTCAACACCGACACCAAGTTTCTTTGCCGAAGAGCCATGCCGATGATTTGGTTTGGTTTATAGGGGTTTAACGTCCCAAAGCAACTCAGGCTATGAGAGACGCCGTAGTGATGGGCTCCGGAAATTTCGACCACCTGGGGTTCTTTAACGTGCACTGACATCGCACAGTACACGGGCCCTCTAGAATTTCGCCTCCATCGAAATTCGACCGCCGCAGCCGGGATCGAGCCCGCGTCTTTCGGGCCGGCAGCCGAGCGCCATAACCACTAAGCCACCGCGGCGGCCCATGCCGATGAGCTTTTGCATTAAAGCATAACGAGAAACGCTGCTAGGAGAAGAGGGCTGCTGCTCTTCGAAGCAGCTGCGCAATGCATGACCACATCGAACGTCGACTTGTTTTACTCTATTGCCAAAGTGTGTGTAAGAGAGAAAAGAAGAGATTTCTTACGCAAGCATTCTCTGTGGCGGACCTTTCAAAATGTAAGAAAATGTGTGAACAACACATCCACTTAGGTGAACCCGCAAGTTCTAGACGTACGCCTGAAGAGACGAGAGAAACGAGCAAAAGAGGGATGCATAGCTCTCTCTCTCTCAAGACGCGTGTGTTGCAACTCACCGAAACGTTGCTGCTTCGTTTCCGTGAGCATGGCAGTGTATATTTTTTTTTTACGCCCTTCCCTCTCCCCTCTTCTTTTTCATTCATTCATTCACCTTTCCTACCCCGCGCGCATGCATGCGCGCACACACATAACCACGCTAGGATGAGTGTACATAGAGGAGGAAGTTTGTTGGTTCTTCCGCGATCAGATCTTGCTTCCTTCTCCGCACGCACTGCATCCGCTAACTCCCTCTGAGTGGCCGGACGCGGCGACCGCCAGAGCCGGCCGCCGTCGTCGGATGATGATGATTATGAGTGCTTCGGAAAAAGGCTCGACGTCGACCGCAGCAGCAGCACCCGCTGCGGCGGCGCCATTTACAGAGTGGGCTTGATTCCATTAGGAGCCGCCAGGTCCCGTTCCCTTGAGACCCAGCCCTCTCCTCCTCTTCCCGGCCGCACCCGAACCTTCTCTTGCCGCCGCTACTGCAGCCGTGCAGAGCCCGTAGCCCCAACAGGACTTGCTCGGTCTCCCTTGCCCTCCCTAGCTTCCCTAGCATAGGGAGAGAAGAGGGAGAGAAAGGCCTGCTGCTACCGCACCGCCGGCTGCCGGCCAGCTCGCGTGTGTCTGCCGCTGAAGAGATTATGCGCGCATACCCAGGCCGCTGCGAATGCGAGCAAAATAGGAAAGAAAGAAATGCAGTGAGAGAAGGGGGAAAAAAAGAAAAAAAGAGATGGCGCGCCCTCTTTCATGGGCTCAAAGCGCTGAGGGGTGCCGAGGAATACATGTAAGGGACATAAATCGGTGGCCAAAAATAACGCGGCTTCGCGGAACGACGCTGCTAAGAAAACGAGAGGGGAATGAAAAGTAAAAGGCTATAAACAGAGACAGATAAAAGAAGAGGCGTGACGCAGTCTAGAATTTAGGGGGCACTGCAAAGATAGGGAACCATATACAAGGCTGCCAGCCCACCCCGGCCTTTGTTTGAGATTGGTTGCGGTGAGAGAAAAAAAAGAGAGAAAAATGAATGACAGAAAACGTTCTTCCTCTGTATGCAGGGGGCCCAGCACAACACCAGCTAAAGTGTGTAGGAAGGGGAGAAGAACAATGAAAAAGAAAAACAAACAAACATGGAAAATGGAAACAATGGGATAAAATGCAGGAGCAATTGTAATCTAAGTGCAAACTGTGAAGATGGCATAGAATTAACTAGCGGTGGTACAAAACGAGTTCCGTGGGCTGCTTTTCCAGGAAAACCATATTAAAAGGTTTTACTGAAAGTTTCATGTAACAGTGAAGTTATCCCGCACGAGGGCTTAAATATTCTTTTTTCTAACACTTAATAATAGTAATAATTGGTTTTTGGGGAAAGGAAATGGCGCAGTATCTGTCTCATATCGTTGGACACCTGAACCGCGCCGTAAGGGAAGGGATAAAGGAGGGAGCGAAAGAAGAAAGGAAGAAAGAGGTGCCGTAGTGGAGGGCTCCGGAATAATTTCGACCACCTGGGGATCTTTAACGTGCACTGACATCGCACAGCACACGGACGCCCTAGCGTTTTTCCTCCATAAAGACGCAGCCGCCGCGGTCGGGTTCGAACCCGGGAACTCCGGATCAGTAGTCGAGCGCCCTAACCACTGAGCCACCGCGGCGGGTCTAACACTTACTCTTGTTTTCAAGAAGCGCAAACTTGTAACTGTAACATGGAAAAAAGTGATACGTGGACAAAAGCATAGTGTGCTGCATGCTCTGACTTCCGTTCTCATCAGTCTGTAAAGCTATCAAGGCGGTCCCAAAATATCTGAGACCCAGGATACAGCATCCGACTTTAGACCCACTGTGGGCGTCCTGTGCTGTTACGACCTAATGTAAAACATGAACACGATCTATACTGCGTAGTGAACCGAACTTTTAATACTCTTCTCTTTCTCCTCCCCTATTTCCCAGCCCACGTGTAGGATTTACCATCGAACATTGCCTGGTTAACAACACCGCCTATTTCTTTTCTTCTCTCTTCCCCCCCCCCCTTTCTCTCTCCGCTATCCTCTTTCATTCTGCGAACTTTGCATTGCGATTTCTCGCCAAATACTTGCAAAGAGAAAATACCTGTAAGAGCATACGCCATGCGTGGGCGGTTTTGTATAACCTCCATCACATATCAGCCAGCGGTGGAATGTGCGCGTTTCTCAGTTTTCTCGATCTATGTTTAGACCTACTTCTTAGCGAGTTTACGTACATGATACGGTAGTACTTTTGGTGGAATCCGTCCCGATGCTATTTTCATACCGGAGCCATCTTCGGTTTAAACTTTCGTGCAGCCTGTTTCAGAGCCCTTTTACTGCGTTTGTATGAATGATTTACTCTTTTGAATACAGTTAGAGCTCATATGCTATCCTGCCATGGTTACCCAGTGGTTGTGCCGTGCTGTTGCTGAGCCTTTGACGGTACCGGCAGTGGGCGTCCAATCTCTATGAAAGCAAAATGCAGAAATTCCCGAGTTCCGAGGTTGTGGTCCAAGTTGAAGAGCCCTGGGGAGCGGAAATTATTACGGACACCTCCATTACAGCGCGCTCAAGGGCCACAGTGTTGATCCGCATGTGAAATTTCGCTAACTTAAGCAACCGTAACTTAACCTGAAGACGTAAATACCCACTACGGTGGCTCTGAGGCTTTGGCGTTCGGCTGCTGACTCCAAGGTCGTGGGTTCGGTCCAGGCTGCGGCGTTGGTATTTCAATGGAGGCGAAATGCAAAAACTCCCATGGGCACTGCGATGTCAGCGCACATCAAAGAACGACAGAATATCAAAATTAATCCGGAGCCCTCATCTACGGCGTCCCTCGTAGCCGATGTGTCGCTTCGGGACGTTAGACATCACAATTTACAAGACATACATATTCTTCACCATCGCCACTTTCTCTTAAGTTTTATAAGAAATTTCAGGGTGGCGAACATCCTAAACTTTGCCAAGTAACGCCTATTCGGTGCGTAAAAATTTCGCGGAATGGCCCGGTAGCTGCGCGGGCAGCAAATAAAGGACCCCGAAAATTACAGCCCAGCCGGACAATTAAGCCCTCTTGCTCCCAATTAGCTGCCAAACCTTGCACGACTTTTATTAACAACCGCAGGTTCGCCTTATACGACCCAAAGGAGCCGGGGGGAGCATTTTCTTTCTCGCGCAAACACAACCCTCTTCTTTACCCTGGTATAGTATTGCCACTGGAAGGCGCCAAACGAGCCACAACCAAAGCCGTCCGAAAGGCCGCGTCGAAAGAAGGTGGCCCTGGCGCGCCATCTCGCGGGCCCCTGTGAGGAAGGAAGGGGAGGAAAACGTACGCCAATGGAAAAACCCGAATGACGAGCACAAAGAAGAGGGTTCGCCACCACAGCGTAGAGGGCGCGCAATACCCGTGCAGCCGCTGGTTTGCAGTTGCAACTTCCTAAATGGGACCCACGGTGAACTCCGTTTCCCGACCCCGAGCGGGGCCTCGTAGCCTCGGGCCTTCTCTGGTGGTCTAGCCCGTGGTGATGGCGGTAGGCGAAAAGCCGCTGACTCTCCACTCCCGCTTCTTGTCTTTTGTGTTCTGTTCCATTGCGAGACTCTGGTCTCGCACCCCTTCACCCACTATGTTCTTTCCTTCCCCCCCCCCCCCCCCCCCCCATTCTTTTCGCGTGGAGTGTTCCCCGCAAGCGGGAATACGGCTCGCCGCCTCCTCGAACCGTAAAAGGGTCTGACCCCTGTCCGGCGCGCGGCCGATCCCCTAATTAAGGCCGGAGAACGACGATACTTCTGGTGCTCTCAATCCGGTTAATTACCGAACTGATTTTGAAACGACTTCCTCGGCGCGTCCCCGACTGTTGCCGCTCCTGATACTGCGCCGTATCAGGAGCAGAACACTTCCTCTGACCCGCGCTTTGTTCCCATTTTTTCTTGCTCCTGTTGATGCTTCTCTTATCTCTACTCGGCTCCCTTGCCCCGCTGGCACTCGAAGGAGAGGAGATGCACTGTGTTGATGCTGCTGTTCGCGTGCGCTTATTTAGTGTTGCGGGCTTCCGAGAGGAACTAGGCTTCGCCTGCTGCGGCGCGAGCAGTTTTTATCACTTCTTCGACTTTCCTCCCTGCCATTTCCTTACATGTTGAAAAGAACTGACATCAAACGTCTGTACACGAGGTGAAATGTAGGTTCAGTGGTAGATAGAAACGTTTACACGCCCGCAAATACAGTGTATAGTAAATTGGGCTGTGCCAAAGGCACTAATATAGCGCAATAATATTGCGCGAGCACGCAGGAATTTTGTATTCAAGGTCTCTGTAATGATTGCACAACGACGCACAACCGCTCGCATATCATCTTTTTTTTTCTCTCATGATTGTTGGTAACGAAGAGTAACTGTTCATACGAATCCGTACATTTCCATTGGGCTGCATAAGAACAGTAAAATCATTAGCTTAAGAACTCTGGGATGGAGAAACAGGATCAAGGTAGGGGAGAGACAGGCGAAATGAAGCTAACGATTATTAAGTGACAGTGTTCGGATGGCTGCCTGATATTGGGGAGAGTGTTAAAGGAACACAACGGAAAACTCCATCCAATTATCGTTCGTAGTACACATTGATTATTCGGTTCTTGCCGGCTATATTGACGTTTGTCCGGCAGCAATAGACCTATTTATTGGCGGGAAAATTGAGTTTGTAAATCTTCCCGCCAGTTGATTCAAACCTGTGACGTCCTTGCCAAAAAGGACGGGTGGCCACAGTTTATGTGTGAATGGTGGGGTAGTGTAGCCTCTGAGATCTGCTGCAAATATCGTTTCGACGCAAGCAGTTTACTTGCGAAATCTATCGGTGATGGCGACACCTGTATCTTTTTTTTTCTAGTGTATAAAGCTCCGTTCTCAGTAAGAGTGGTCTCTTTGCGATTAGAATGCTGCAGTCTATCGCTACAAGCCAACTTCTATTTCCTTTTTCTCCTCAGTGGGCCTTTAAAGGCTGCGAAAGCAGAAAGAGTAAGAAAGCTAAGTACACGTTCTGTCCATTAGCCACCAAAAATATGAATAAAAAATAATGATGGACATAACAAGACCCTCGACCATGCAGGTTGACATTCCACTGAACGCTAATCGCAGCTTGCTGAAGAGCATTCCACGTATGTTTTTCCGTGCCTGCTATGTTGTTTGCCTAGAAATAATATACCCACTGGTGCACTAGGCTGCTGGCTAAAAGGAACGCCTCCTCTCCTGCTAAGAGCAAAACAGCGCCCTCCATTATCTGTCTTCGTAGGAGCAAGGCGAACGATGCGTACGCAACCTGGAGCACTGAAGCTGACCACGATGATGCACATGAAGGAACGATAGATACCCCCCCCCCGCGTAATTGCCTTTGGAAGATTTCAGCCTATCAAACATTGAAAGTGGCTGCCGGTGCTCGGTATTATGACTCCATTAGTGGCCGTACAGTTGCTAGGCATCGCATGAAGTATGCATTCCAAGCAAAGAGAAAGCGTACAAGCGCAGGTATGCGAGGCTTTTAGCTCGTGGTTTCTCTAGTTTTCTTGTTCTTTGGTCTTGTGAGCCATTCACCATGAGCAATTCGGGCACCCGCCGTTCATGTTTCTATGCAGTCAGCCTCGCAATCTCCGAGAGCAGGAATGGGCGATGGCACTCACGCTACGTAATCACAAAAGCAGTCGTGGGGAAAGCTGATTCTCATGCATAACAACCGGCTCAACGCGTTAATACGCATTAGCAAAGCCCTTATACGGTTGCACCTCTATATGACGCTCTAGAATCAGCTTTGTCTTTTGAAGTACGTCCTTCTATACTGTAAATTTCTTTTCTAAAACAAGCGCCTTGTGCTTCGACGCTGCTTGCGATGTTGACGAATTAAATGTATATATAAGAAAAGTGGATCACCGTGAAATTTTTGCGAGGACACAGTGTGTTTTTGATTCCGGACAGGCAAAGCACCTCTTACGCTTTATAGTGCATTTAGAATAAGCGAATGAGCAGATCTGTTAAAAGTGAGAGCACTATGCTCGACGGTCATTGTGAACAAGTAATTGGAATATCCTAGAGGAAGGCTTACTTGATGTCACTCTATTCTTGTTTGTTCAAGAAAATTACTCTCGTTATTATTTCGTGCACTAAAATATAAAAAGCACTCTGGAGGACAGATTTTAACACATATTAACAGGTACAGTGCTCTAGTATTATATCTGCTCCGTGCAGTATTCATATCTTTGTAAAGCCTATTTGCAGCCACGTAACGTCTCCTATCAATATTAAATAGCTTCGGTAAAAGCTGCGCTACTCAGGGGCGAATTTTTGAGTCGCTCTTGGAGAGGGCGGTTGGTGGGGGAGAGGGAGACCATCTTCACCGCCTTCCCCTTAACTCCACGCCAGGTGCTACCCTTTGTCACAACTCCACAAACCAAATCAAAATTCTCCATGCAACGACACAGTTTTTTTTAACATAGAGACACTGGTTCGTTCGAGAGAGTTCCTTGAAAAGGTCAAGAACGCAGCATCTTGCTAGACAGAATTATTTTAGCCCTTCGTTAAGAGGCCTATTTGTATTCGCTGTTGCCAAACGGCGAACTGCGTGGAAAGCGAAGAAGCTGGAAGGGTATCGGGCGGTTGTGGCAGAAGAAGGCGACGTAAAGAGCCCCGAAACGGTTACACTAGCTGCGCAAGTATCTTTGTCCACGTATCTTTGTCCACCTATCTCCGTCTACGCTGCTGTCAGTGACGCAACGAGTGCAAGTTCTCTAACCCATTTATTTTCTGATGTTTTAGTTAAACGTGCCAGTAAGACGCCATGCTCTGCGACGCAGAAGAAAAATCGGACGACTTTTGTCCCCGCGAAGTTTTCTTCCTTTTTTTCCATGAAGCCTTCATCCTCCTCGTTACAACCGTCTTTCCGGTTCCCCGTAATCTTGAAGGCCGAATTCACCGACTTCAGGATGTCGGTTCGCGTGCCCGACAGGCGAGATAAGGGGCCGTCACCTCTTGTCGAAACCCGAGTAGTGTGAGGAAACGGGGATCCCATGAATCTCGTTACATTTAATTGAACTTCCTTTCTCATCCGCTAATCTTCGGCGCAGTCGTCACATTGGCGGCTTACGAATGCCGCTTCTTTTCGGTCGTCCTTTTCTAGCAAAGGCCCGCCCTGGAGGAAAAATAAATCGACGATTGTCGGCACGTATTGCGTTGCCCCATTCGCTGCTGATAGTCATTAATTATGGTCATTCTGTCATTCTCCCCAAAAAGCGCTAGCTTGAAGCTAAATGGAACTCTTGGAGTGTCTCGCTGGCAAAGACCTTAGATAAGGACGAGAATAAATTGCTGGAACAAAGCGTTATAGAACAATGCATCCCAACTGATTCGTCCACAACTTCCGCTAAGGGCTAAAAGGAACGAGCGCATGCGTAAGAATCTTGTTAGCGCTTAGCACAAGCTTATGCACATTAGAGTATTTGCAAATCATTCCAGTATCAGACCAACTGCTCACCAATGCATGCAGCTAAACAAGGCGGGTCAAAGCCAGTGAACTGGACACATGAAAAGCTAGAATTGCATATACTAATATGCTGTCCTCATGACGACGATCATTATGCGCATATCAAACATACATACAATTAAATGTTTGAACGTACAAACACTGTTGGCGCAATAAACTAATACAAAAACATCATAAAATAAACAATTGGCATTCGAGTATTGAGGCATTCCAAAAATGACGCTCTAACACCAGAAAGCAAGCACAACATAAAACTTTTTTTTAGTCATTAAACACGGCAGAACCAACAAGAAACGCTCAACGCAGTTCAAATACCTAAATCGTTGCGCTGACAACGCATGGGACAGGAGACTGGGGGCCTCGAGCGCTATTTGTTGCAGAATTGTTCCAAATCTTAAGGGCCTAACGACTGAAAAAATCAAACCACATGCTTGCACCGTCGGTAGTACGTACGCATGCGTGAATAAATTATTTATACCCTTTCGCAGAGAAAAAAGCTCAGCCACTGAAGCCACTAGTTTAGTGTGATCACGTTAAGAGGACAGCAACAGTCTACGCCGACAAGGAAAGGTACGGCTCTATTGATTAATCCAAGCCACCAGAGCTGGGCTTCGAGGGCGAATATTGACTCCATAGATTTGCTCTTTAAGGTTTTCTCCTTCTTTACTTCGAACGAACGACACCGTTAATGTTGGTTCATGAACAAAAAAGGACAGCTGAGCAGATATAGAGACGAACAGCGGGGAAGGCATGGAAAGGCAGTAGGGAGGATCCGCAAAGGAAATATATTATGCGTAAGACAAGAACTTTACAAAAGTGGACGTAAGGTTGGCACAATTTACGGCTTAGCTATCAAAGTAAATGGTATGGAGCTACCAAAAAAGGAACCTTTAAAAAAGATAGAGAAATAAACTACTGGGACCGCTCTTCTTTTCTTTACTTTAAATACTTTGGAACCCATATTCTGTAAGGCATATTGGCTAGAAGCCCCGTCCGCTCGAAGTTCCTGATCGAGCTCCCTGTTAGAATATTCGTATGGTCGTTCCTTTCTTGCACATGTGCGTTCCTTCATTCCTGTTTTCATGTTGTTGCTGTTGTTGTTTCGATATGCCTCTTTGCAATCCTGGCAATCCCGTGAGTGCTTACGGCTACAGACACCACGAGCATTAAACTTTACTTTCTCCAAGTTCATGCTAAGTGAAACCAAGCAACAAATGGTGAAGAATCAGCACGCATCACTCTCTCGCTTCGAGATGCGAGCTTTTGGTGCCCGGTGCCGTTAGTGTAAGCACCGTAATCATACTTTATCATGTCTCCCGCACAACAGATTCCGTACTCTCCATCAGCAAATTCATCGGATAACTAAACTTCACAAGGTATAGCACTCTAATAAAGCTCATTCTTAGTAGAGCATGAATTTCATTATTTTTTACGCGCTTATTCCAGGCGTGATGTTTCTTCATGCGTAAATATCACGCTTTCTAGGCGTTGTTGTGTGGCGCAATACTGACAACTATATTCTGGGTCTTTCATAATATTTAATTTCAGAACGCAAATGAGCAACAAATTTTCATGCGGCACTTGAGGCACGCTTACAGAGCCTGACCACGCGGGCAGGAGCAGCTTGCCAGCGACATCAACAGCTTTCGCTCCGAGGCCCGTGGGTTACAACGCAACGTCCTGCTCCTGTGGTTGTCTGCTCACTGCAGCCTTGTGGTGCGACTGGACCATCTCACAACGGCATACCCGAAATCGTACACAATTCCTTCCCTCGAATGATGGTTCTAGATCCAAGGCTGCCGTTGCCTAGCGCTCACAGCGCGCACTGTGGCTTGATGCGAATCGAAAATACGCTCCCGTTTGTCGCATCGGCAATACCTGCGACTTCAACCTTTCCTACGCGCAGTCCGGATAATGAAGGCACCGTAATGTGGAATAGATTGTTTCTTGCACATATATAATCTGACGATCAAGACGCTCAATGGGGGCAGATTGTTTGGCTCGGGAATACTTTGACTCTTTGATTAGAAAACGCTATCCTTTTTCATCGTCACGAAGAACATTGTTGACTCAGCAAGAGCTCCATGAAGATATCAGCTGGCTAATGTACTTGGGTCCCGGCGGTAACGTCACATCAGTGCTGCGTGCCCCAAGAAGGCCCTTTTAAGATTTTTCAGGAACAGAGCACTTCTAATTTCTATGTGAAAATGCGCGAAACACGCCACACTGTATCACACTACGAGGGTTCTGTAAAGCATGCAGACCGCCCGGACAACCCCAACCACCAACCTGAGCAGTGGGAGGCCGTGCTGTTCAGCTCGAGCCCAGAGGACCAAAGACAGCTGGTTCAGCTGGTGCAGCGGGAGCAGCTGGTGCAGCGGGCGCCGCAAACAGCTAAGATCGTTGGAACACTGCACTAAGGGCTCCTCTAAGCTAAGCTCCTGTTGAATAAAATGAACCCACCATCTATACCACCATGGGAGAATCCTGTCTGCGCATATATGTGCCTTCGCATGGCTGTTTTTATGAACGTGTGCCACTTTATCTATATCGCCCTCATTTCAAGAAACCTGCCAAGTGCATTAGCATTGTCTGCGTGTCAATGTTTTAAGCCGCCGTCATGTGGCTATATTGTTTTGACTGCGACGCAAGACGCACCAAATATCTCTGTCAAGATCGTAGCCTCGGCTAATTGCTTCAATGACATTCGAAATTACCGTAGGTGCTTTCTGTTCCTTATCTCGAAAGTTCTTGTGAACACGGTCGAGATCGGCGGGAATGCCGTTCTTCGACGACCGCCGAACACACCTGTTGCCATCGCCTCCGCCGAGTACCGTTCATCTGACGGAGCAGCATGTTCGCCCAATAAACAGGCTGTTTTGAAGTCCTGCTTCTGTCTTCTAGTTGAGCATCTGCCGTTACCAGCACGTGGCATCCAGTACAGGATCTGGGTGTGCATAAGACTCATCATAAGCCGTGATCCAGCGCTCGATGAGAAGGAAATTCTCGAGCCCGCCAACAACGAGAGAGCGGCTCGAAGCAGCCGCCGCCAGCAAGAACTAGCATCTGAATTTGGCCTCCTTCTGAACTCTACCCGACCCCAAAGGGAAGCTGCGGCATCGACAATGTCCTCGCCTGTGACCACAGCTCCGGTGATCACACAGCAAACCCAGAATACCCGCTCCCTTTTCTGGCACTCCATGCTAAGATGTAGGCGACTGGTTGGAATAGTACGGAGGAGTAGCAGCAGCGTTCAACAATTGGAACGACACTATGAAGCTTTGCACTTGATGGGCGTCGTGCGCGAGGTAGCATTATCCCAAGTAGTGCGTGTGCGTGTGTGTTTTTGCGTGCGTGTGCGTGCGTGCGTGCGTGCATGGGCGTGCGTGCGTGCGGGCATGCGGGCAGGCGTGCGTGCGGGTGCGAGAGCGGCCTGCCAGCCGTGGAAGCTACATGCTGCACGACGGTTCGACCAGGAGGTCGGCAGGCTGACGCTGGACGGATGGTCAGCAAGCAAGAAGCCAATGGCTGCAGGAAAACACAGCCCCGTAAGGGACATCTGGTCCTTCGAAAACCATCCTCAGGAGAGCCAGCCTGAGTGCAAAGTGAAGGAACTCTGCGCAACAGCCACGCGTTTCCAAGCACTCGTGGAGCCCATTGGCTGCCTGGTGCGAAGGAAGCGCCTGCAGGAGCGGCGAGCCTTGAAAGGAGACGACGGAAAGAACGTATTTGGACTCAGTGCAGGGAGGTCGCACCCTGGCGGTAAACTTCTGCCACTGCACTTGGAAAATTTGGTTTAAAAATCCGGCACTGTGTCATCCGCAACCTTCGATGTGGTCTGGCTGATTAGGGAGGAGAAAGACAGAAAGTAGGAAGGAACCTTCCTTACTATGGTCCTTCTGGTACGAGAGCCACAAGGCTTCCCGATAAGATGGCAAGCATTTAAGAATGCGCTTCTGAATGCTTTTTTCGAGAATCTTGCGAAAGGAAAGCGCTCATCTACTGCTCCAAGCTCGCATCCAGCAGCCGAACGAGACGACAACAACATGCCTGTTCTATAGTGCCAACCCGGAATGACAGAGGAAGACAAAGTTAAGCTCTTAATGCGGGGCGTCAAGAAGCAACTTTTTGCCTTACTCTTGCCGTCGCGGCGTTCACCAAGGAAGCAAGTACTATCAGAAAACCCTGAACGCTCTGACCCAACAATACGACCGACTGGCACAGCTCTCTGCGTTTCACCCGGACACAGCACCAGTCATCAACTGCAACTTGGAAATTATACCTTGAAATCGTCCGAGAAAAACTGCATCGTCTGCTGCTGACACCACAGCAGCTTCAGGTCGAAACACTGACGGATGCTGTTCGTGAAGAAGTACGGCAGCCGTCCTGCCTTCTTGAAACGACGACTTCGACCAAAGAACCTATGGTGATGATGCACGCCACCGCGGTTCGTAGCAAAAGGAGTCCCGTCCACCTGCCCCAAGAGCCCTGTATACCGTCCCCAGGACTACAGCCGCAGAAGATTTAACGGAGTATACTGAGGGGCCAGTTGGTCAGACATATAAAAAAACGTAGCGTATGAACGGGACGAAGAAGGGCGAAGACACGACGGTAGTTACAACCGTCCTGTCTTCGCCCTTCTTCGTCCCGTCCATATGCTACGTTTCTGTTTATAATACGCCGCAAAAGAACCACAAAATTAAGCGCTCAGAAGAAGCCGATGGCTTAGCCAACTGCTGGTTAAACACCTGCAGCAGTCCACCGACGGCCGGCATTACAACCTACCATGACGCGCCGCAGAATACAGGTCAGGTGACAGAGTCTGGCTATGGGCTGCGATCCACCACCAAGGACTTAGTGAAAATCTGCTACGCTGTTTTTTTCAGGCACTACAAGAGACTTGGACGACTAGGTGAATTGGACTACAAAGCCGTTTTTGATGGAGCTACAGCATCAAAGCTCGACCGCACACGTCCAGCAGTGCGGCATGTAGTGCGCCTGCTATTTCTACTAAGACGCTACTGCGGGCATTTTGACTGTTTATTTTGGTTGACTTATTAACTGCGCTGATGTACGCTAGTGTGTGCATTATCAGTGTTTATATTTGTCTGCCTTTCTTTTTGTTATAAACCATCCGCATGATGCGTCTTTATGACGAGGGTAATGGCGCGATTCATTTGCTATATTTATTTGTCCATGCTCTAAGCCGCCGACAAGCGACCTTATTCTTTTTTTTTTGTTAGGCGAGAAACTACCAATTTTCATGACAAAATTGTAGCCGCGTCCGACTGCTTCTACGACGCTCGAGATTACCATAGGTACTTTATGGGGCTTATCTCGAAAGTTCTCCCCACCTTTAAATTGAGCGCCGCCGAAAGCGGTGGTGATTCTGTTCAACGAGCGCCGAGTATATTTGCTGCTATCCCACCACCGAGCGCATAATCGCCCAATATTGAGAACCTTCAGCTAACTTCTTCCTGTCCCACTGCTGTTGCCACCAAGTGGCAATATTACCGGCCTAATAACTAGTTTCTATTAAAAAAACGCCTCCTTCACTCATTTCCCTAGTAAAAAGCAGTCTGCAGCCGACAGCGTCTAGGATAGTAATTCGACGCCATTAGAAGCCCAACGGCACCAGAATGCACCCTCAATCATGAAATTATTTTACTGACTGGTGAAAAGTGCCGTCACCAGACCAGCACATTTCCACTGCATAGATAGAAGTGACGTCACCAAACCGGAGCATTCAGATTGTTTAGAGGTAAGTGACGTCACCGGATGAGAACTTTCACATTTACTATAGGGAAGTGACATCACCAGACGAGAAAGTACGTCATTTCCGGTGAAGATCTCAACAGCTGCTAATGCTGTTGCTTTGCCAACGCAGAATGAAATTATGTGTCACGGTAAATTTTTTAAAATTATAATTACGTGCGCATCCTGGAAGCGCGAAAAACGTTGTTCCGGTGTGTTGCAAAGGTATGGAGAGTTATACTACCTGCAGAGTAGCATATCAGCACTGTTTCTACGGCAGCTAAATTATCTGTCTTTTCTTAAACAACTTCCCTCTCTCCCTGTAACTGTCCGCATAATGCCTACCACGTGCTCCTCAAGATTTATGTAACCTCGAAAGTATTTAATATTGGCTGCTAGCTGCGAAGAAATAGGTGCTCTGCTAGCGTCTGTTGTAATTCAGAAATCAAACGACGTTGTTCCGGTGTGGCCGCGATGCGCTTAAAACAAGCGGGAGAAGAATGAAATCAATGGCATCACAAAGCTAGAAAACGGGCACCATCCGCCTTATGCGAACTCTAAAATTAATGCGTCCTTACATATGTAAAAATAGCAGAATTATTTCCTGACACCGTAGCTTTTTTTTTTCATTCTTAGCTCCTCTACTCTTACTGCGTTCTGTAGCAAGGTATAGTCGTGTTTTGCTCTAAGATAATACCTCTAGCGACAATTAAACGATTACTCTTTTAATATTTTTAGTAAGCTCTCTGGCACGCGGAATTTTCCTCTTATCATAAGAAAGAACAGCGCAGTTTCCTCGCATTTATCACGCTTAATAAATTCCTAGAATTTTTGTCCAAATTTAGGGCTCAGGTTACACAAATAAGTGATCTATTGTATAATGTACGAGTACATTTCTAGCTAGCAATGCACGAGCGATTTTCTTAGGACTGTCCGGCATGCGCCAGTCACCATACAAAACATGTTGAAGTTTCAGAAACAAATTCTCGCAGTTTCACATTGAATGTCCCTTCGGCGCCACGTCCGACTGACGCTTACACGACAATTCTCAAAAACGCGAGAAACGTGTCATAATTTTTCAGTTAAAGTTTAGATGAAAAGCTAGGGTAACTGCGCTGTGGGAATTGCTTTTTCGAGTGCACTGTACATTGCGCAATTCTTCCAATTTTTTGTTCTCGTCATATTTTTACGAAGGAATATCATGCACTGAATATATTTTGGACCTTTCTTTTTAAAGGGCTGGTAACCGTCCACCCGCTGACATCATGTGTATCATTGAACACTCGGCCATGTACAAAGCTCCATGGTCCTTTCTATCAACTTTACTGTTTATGACAGTGGCACTGCCAGCCACGATTGAGAGAGAAAGGGCGCGAAAAAAAAGAGAGAAAAAGCGCTCGTTGCTTCGACGTCTTATTTCATTCAGCCTTTCTAGAAACATTATTTGTTTTCGGCGCAGAGCTTTTATACCGGTGTCGTACGCTACCGTAGCTTTAAGAGAGATAGCGAGTAGCAACGAAAGAGCGTTAATGAAAGTTTTAAGGAGGCAATAAAGCTCACTTACCGTCCTGTTTTTAATTTTCTCCTTCGGTGCGCCTCCGTTCGTACGTGCGTTCCGGTAGGATATGAACTGAGACAAGCAGCAGAGGAGAGAGAGAGAGTAAGTAGGAGGACAGTGTGGTGTAAGGAAGGATGAGGAGGGTAAGAGAGAAGGGGGAAGGGCTCAGCTTTTGTTTTTAACCCGCGCAGCCCCAGCGAGTGTGTCCAGAGAAGAGGAGAGCTGTCTCGGGCGTGATGTAGTGTAGCAATACCCGTGTCGAAGGGTGCCTTTGGGCACTGTTAAGTTATTCCGACGATGGCCATTGGCCGAAAAGCATTCTCGAAGAAAGCTGTCCGCCTTCGCCGTCGGCTGACGTACAACACCACAAATTACGAGTCGGCTCTCGGAATTTCACTCTGCGCGCGCGAGTGAGGGAGGCAGCCTTCAGGGAGCCCCTGGGCTCGCTGCCACCACTGCCGCCGCCGCCGAGGCAGCCACACCGCTGCCGCCGTCGCGTGATGAGAAAAGCCCGTAGAATGGGCTCGGCGAAAATGATTCTTGCGCAAAGATGTGTAGGCTGTCTCGGTTCTTCCTTCTTTTCCTCTCTTCTCTTCTCTCATCTTTCTTCCTCTTTTCGTTCCAAGCTTGTTATTATTGTTCTTTTAAGCACCCGTTCGTCGTCTGTCTCAGAGCAGAGATTTGTGGATCACTCGCGTACTTTGCAGAGTGGCAGGAAATAAAAAAGAACTAGGAAGACAGCGCCTCGGTGCGGTAAATGGCAGGACCGCCATTGGGAGCTGTCTCCTAACGTGTTAGTTCAATAATGACTTATTCGTTTCAAGGTGGAAAAGAAATAAGGCGACGTCTTGCGTGCAAATGGCAGCAGCCACGTTCTCTTTCGATGTCTCTAGAACCCACTCGATTTTCTGGTGACTCCTGCCATTTTGTAGGACTATACCTTCTTATGCTTTCGAAACGGGACATTGTTAGACTCGAAAACGACAACTTATAAAACGTGAATGGGTTCAAACTCTTTGCTACTTGTTTGTAGCAGTGAATAAGAAATTTGCGTAATTACGAGTGAAAAAAGGTATCCTAACTTAAAATGTGTCCACTATCGATGCAAGTAGAGTCACGCATGCGTGTTCTGCGCATATGCAGTGCCCATCCTAGTGTTTTACGCATGCGCAATGTGTAATGCACTCCACGATCTCGTATTACAAGCTCCAATAGCAAGTAAACATTCGAATTTTTCTATTATTAAGCTGTCATTGGGATCATATTTCTAATTCTAAGGTCCTATACACGGCAGCGTTTTCATGTTTTCGTCCTTTTCGTTATATTTATTTTCTTGCAAACTGAGTAACACGTACAGGTGTCCTTCTTGAGTCCTGAACTCTGATTTTCGCAGCTCTTCGTGCTTTATACTTAGAGTGCACAGTTCGCTTTACGAGCCGTCAAAGGCAACCGTACACTGTTTAAAGCTTGCCAGGAGGCGCGCGTACCTAACATTCCGAGCTACTCTGAGCATGATGGATGTTAGCGCTAAACTAGAAGAGACAAGATTCTTTTCAACATGCTCTCAACACACCTTCGGGGGAACGTGGCTCGCTGCACTTTAACCTCCTCCACTCAGGCGTTTTCTGAGCGAGCGTGCACGTTTGAAGCACGCGCGAAGCCCCGGAACTGCGCCTGCACGCGCTGAAAGAGCTTCCGGTTTCGGCCATTTGGTAAGGAGAAGCGCATCGCCGGAAGTTTGTCGAAAGACGTGACAGCAGCCGAGCCGTCCGTGTACCAGGCAGAGCCGCTGCTTCCGTGAATCTTGAGGCAAATGCACCTCCGGGAGGAAGCGGACCCGGAAGTACTCCTTGCCCCGAGTGACGCGTGTTTTCTTTGCGCGGTGACCTTGCATTTAAGGAAAGGCATTCCAACGGTACAACGCCAAAGGTCAGGCGAAATATTTTGAAAATCATGCAGGCCGTGGGTTTTTCTGCTACTCGGAAAAGTTTTGTTTGTAAAACGATACGGAACTCATACTTGCTACCAGACGCTTCGGCCTTCCTCTCAAAAGGCCATTAAGGGATTCTGTTCGTCGACTGACTCAGATTTCATCGCGGCCCGTGACATGAATGCAAACCTGCCTGAGGTAAAAATGTAGAAGCCATACTCAAGGCAATAATTCTGCAGCATTCTTCCCTATGGGTGCTGTGCAGCGCATATTTAAGAAAACGAAAAAGAGCGCCTTCATATGAAAGTTCGTAAGGCTGCTTTTTTTCGGACTCTGTTCGGTCCCTTGCTTCCCACTTCTACTGTTAAGACAGAATACGTACTATCATCAGGGCCTTGTCAGAGCTAAGCGGGGGATAATAAAAACTCCAAGAAACCATCTTAAGCAACTCATTTAGCATTCCGTGGCTTGAATTACGAAGAAAAAAAAAGTAGGCCACAGTTTGTCTTTTTTCACTCATTTGGGTTTTGTTATCTCGTGGTGGCGAATACACAAGCTAGAACTTATGGCATTGACGGAGACAAAATCGCTCCCTTCTTCTTAACTGTTAAGTGAACCCTTTCTTTCTGTCGTTCTTCCTCGGTAAGCATTAGACCCCGGTTTAATGTAGCGTAAACTTTCAGAGAACTGCCTTGAAAAACAAACGCGGTTTATTTTTGCGCCAGCTTGAAAGCGAAGAAGCCCGCTTCCAGATGAATAGAGCGCCCACGCAGGGAAGTATTCCGAGCAGCTTATGGAGAACTGCTTATTCCACACCGAAAATAAGTAGGCACGTGGGTGACACCGACAGCAGAAAAAATGAAGAAAATGAATGAAGGCGTGTCAATTTCTATGCAGCTTAACGAAGAGCTCGAGTTGTGTCTGTCTACTCCCACTTCCTGCTTCCGCGTAATTTTCTTACCTTGCACTCGCACTAACCAGCCCAACCTAAAATTTTTAACGAATACCGAAGGAACTTTAAAAATGGCGGTGGTTTAGCTCTGGTTAAACCTGGAATGACGCGATAGTTACAGCTGCCCGAGTGGAACTCACTCAGTCGAATTGCAAAGTAATTCCTAGATCGCTCCGTTTCGATGGGCGTTTCTTCATCTCCATCTCACTTGACACAGCACATGCGCACAACTGTTGAAGCTCAGTCTCCGCACCACGTGACCAACCACGTGACCAGGGGTGACCACGGTGGCCACGCTGAAGGCTCGAAGTGATGGCGTAGTGAAGCCATCGCTGCAAAACATGCGTGTGGCTTACGCAGACTGAAGCAGCACGTGCTTTAGGAGCAAATTACCTTTTTCTACTTATAGTATTCTTAAGTCCCGAGGCGAAGAGACAGAATTAAAGTGGCGTAAGTGCCTTATGGAACAAACACAAGTTCATTATGTCCAACATTTTTGAATAAAAATTTTTAATATTGCGAAATTATCGGTACTGTTATAGAAATATTGAAGGCAATTGTCCATTCTTACGATGTATAGCAAAATATTTCTTTTAAACTTTTCCATCGCTCGCATGAAGCAGTTAAGACTGCCATAAAAAACCAATAGGGAGCACTTTTGGCAACAGCAAAAACGTTAATAGCAAGAAAATGCAAGACTGTCAAAGAAAGATCTGCGGATATAATGAATGTTAGAGTGAAATCTCACAATATATTAAGAAATAGCGTTCATAAACTCCTTCCTATTCGTAAATGCTTTTGTCCAGAATTGCTTGGCATGGGTATCCTACGTGAAACAAAGAAATGGATTTGACAGGGGCTGGACATGTAATTGTGGTCACAGACAACCGTTAGGGTGAGAAACGTATTATAAGAGAAGGAACACGTAGCAGTAGGCGGTGAAGTGTCAGGAGAGGTGACGAGGCTAGGAAATATGCGGGGACAGCGTGTCCGTGGATGGCCCATAGGAAAGAGCTAATTTGAGATCTGTGACTGACGCCTTTCCGTTTGCCTGTTTGGTGAACGACGGGAGAGTGTTCCTGCTCATGCCCCTCTGTTTCTCATTGCTCTGTGTTAAAGCACAGTACTGCCCAGATATTGAAATGCTTATTTATTTATTAATCGATCAAATTATCGATTACTAACTTGATTGATTGATTGATTGATTGATAGATAGATTGATTGATTGATTGATTGATTGATTGATTGATTGATTGAAAATTCCGTAATGTGTCAATTTGATCGGACAACAAACAATGCGTTTCATCGAGTGCGATAAGCGCAAGTTCAGTGTTCGTGCAAGTTTGCGCGCTGCTCTCTCAGACAAAAGCAAGCAGTTGAAAAATGTAAATGGCGATTGCATGCGACCCACCGCGGTGGCTCAGTGGTTAGGGCACTCGACTACTGATCCGGAGCTCCCGTGCTCGAACCCGACCGCGGCGGCTGTGTTTTTATGGAGGAAAAACGCTAAGGCACCCGTGTGCTGCGCGATGTCAGTGCATGCTAAAGATCCCCAGGTGGTCGAAATTATTCCGAAGCCCTCCACTACGGCACTTCTTCATTTCTTCTTTCACTCCCTCCTTTATCCCTTCCCTTACGGCGCGGTTCAGGTGTCCACCGATATATGAGAAAGATATTGGGCCATTTCCTTTCCCCAAAAAAACAATTATTATGCATGCGCCCGTGCTAATGGGGTTCATCATTGTGAGTTTGTTCATTTTGTATTTTCCCATTCGTTGCATTTGCTCTGAATGCTGCTACCACGCATGAGTGCGATGAGTCTATTTAAGCTTCAGTGATTTACGGCTTAAGAAATAATATATGGCCGTCGCGGTGGCTCAGTGGTTATGGCGCTCGGCTGCTTACCCGAAAGATGCTGGTTCGATCCCGGCCGCGGTAGTCGAATTTCGATGGAGGCAAAATTCTAGAAGCCCGTGTACTGTGCGATGTCACTGCACGTTAAAGAACTCCAGGTGGTCGAAATTTTCCGGAGCCCTTCACTACGGCGTCCCTCATATCCTGAATCGCTTTGGGACGTTAAAACCCATAAACCAAACCGGGTAAGAAATACGTTGGCGTAGTCACGAGCATCTTGTCTTGCAGTTCATTTGCGGTCAACTTCCCAGGGTCATCCGCCCTCTGTAGGACCCGCCGTGAAGTTTGCGACCCTTCCTTCCCGTAAGTGTAGCGTTCAAAGCACGATGCTCCACCTCAGCTGCATCCTTGGTCCAGCACGCAACGCGAGACTCGTATGCGACGTCGCCGCTGGCTGCTTCATCATAACTGCTGCGGCTGGTACTGTGCAAGCGGGGGATGCTGCGCCAGGCAGTAAGTTAGGGATGTTCTCTTGAGCGTCGTTTCAGGGTCCTTGGCGACGTGTTGTTGCGACCGCGCGCCCGACCCAATGGTGACGAAGTTTGCGCGAAGCGCGCGGCACCGGCCATGTCCACTGGTGGACATAGCCGATGGAACACACTAGGTGTTCCTTTACTTAGCTACATCATCCTGGAAACCGATATCTTTTTCACAGATGTGCAGATTTTGATCTGTGTTTTTCTAATCTTCGGAAATGTCGATAAAAGACAGTCTAGAGTTTTCTAGGCTTGCGCAAATAATCCCTTTCTTCACAACTTGATTGGTGGTTCTGGTGTGTCCCCTAAAATGTCCAAAAACCAAGCCTCCTCTGAATCCATATACCTTCAAAGCTTGTGAAGGCTCGAAATGTTCTACCCTAAAATTCAGTGAAAGCTGATGGTGTTACATCCCAGAGTTGTGGCCGCGGATAACTACTTTTGAGCAATCTATATACGTTTGAGCAGTTTACATGCATACGTAACAACATGCATTGTCAGTTTCTGCGAGATTCTTTAAGCTACGCCACGAAACATCTAAACAGGCACAGGCACAAACTTAATTTCGTTGCAGAGAGTAGCAAGGCTCTGCCACAGGCGCCGAGCTCCCATCGCCATTCCCATGAAAGACGCGCACTTCGCTCACGGCCGATCCGGGCTCCCTGGGAGTCGCCATATTGCTCGCTGGACTTTCGTATGCAGCTGGCGTTAGAAGGATCGAAGTGACAGCGGAACTGTCAGCGTGTGCAAAGTCTGTTTTCTAAGATTTTCAACCGAGAACAACTGAGCACCAAGCCGGAATAAGTCTAGTATACATTAAAAAACCAGTGAGTACCTGGCGCCGCTGAGAATCGAACCCAGCACCTCTCGAATGCAGGGTGGATGCTCTGATCACCAGGTCACCCCTTCAATTTGCAACAGTCAAGAGAGAAGGCGTTTTGACATCTGTGACCACACTATACAAAAGCCTCCAGTACTCTACTCCCGAAACTTCTCCTAGTTAGGTGCGGCTCCTTATGTCACGTTGCCTTTCTTGTATCCCGCCACGATTACCCTATTGTTTCATTTCAAGACATGATTGACTCCCGTTCTCACGTTGGCTGGTCAGCATGTGCATGTTGATAGGAGTTTTGTGAAGACCGACAACCTCTCTTGGAAAATCTATGCCACACTGCAAACAGTTGCACACTCTGAGCACATCCTGTGCACGCCACACCCGAGTCATTGATTGCAAGCAGAGAAAAAATGGCGCTTGTCCGCCCTGCAGCTGCCCTCCACATTGGCGATGGGAGGAAACGTACCGATAAGAAACCTTGGCAGGCTCTCGCTGCCCCCTTCTCATTGTACCCCGTCGGACGAAAAGATGCGCCTGGCCCGCCCTCGGAACCGGTCTTTCTGCGAACGAAAAAGTAAGCGGGCTTTCGCGTGACGCGAACAATAGAGGGCAGGACGATGCCTCTGAAGGAGGGCCAGCTAGTTTCCCTGCTTGTGGGAACCGCCTCAAGAGCGCAATCGCCACCGAGTTGCGCAAACATGTCCTCTTCCCCACGTTCTTTATTCCAGTTCTGCCAAAGAACTTGCAACCTGCTCTTTTGTGTGCAGACGCCGTGCATAAAGCATTCCAGGGTTCTTTGCCCCGTGACACGTGAGGAATCAGGTATGCAGGTTTACCATATTCCATCATAATATCTGCTGGAGAAACAAAGAAAGGGTAGATAATATAACAATTTTGCTTTAGTTCCCCTTGGATTTAATTCCCTTAACCAGTTCGAGTCGAATATCATCATCCAGACGACACGACATGTTGTTACACTTCAAGAAATAAGGCGCTACAAACCACACGAGACAAGACAGGACGACGATACAGGCGTCCTGTTGTTACTACCAAAACTGTCCGCTCGACGCTGTCCATGCTATGAAGGAAGAACTTAAAGCAATCGCGATGTTGTACTAGTCCTGCTCATGGTAGTGAAGCCGAAAAGCATTGATATAAAATGAAAAAAGTGTATGTTAAGGCTATCAATGTCTTAAGACTGTCGGGCTGAAGCTTTGGCTGCTAGAATAAGTTCTGTTCCTCAGATTTCTTATGAAAGACAGACATGGAGCTAAGTAACAAAAGCTGACTGCACGGCAAAAATATTATATCACACCAAGCTGTTATTGATCACCCTTATACTTACAAAGCATCAGAGTAATCGTGAAATATTTGCTATCAAAACATTCAACAATTAAAGTTTTTTTGTTAAATTTGTTATTGCGAGCCTAAATTAAACTAGGCAAATACTCCATCCCGTGATCAAAACAAATTTTAATTGCAGAGTTCGGCAATATATTGAAATATTTATTCAACAAAACTATTAGCCGTAGCATATTCATTATTGCAAAAATTTAATTTTTATTTACGTTATTAATTACCTCGCGATATTCTTTATCATATGGAGTGTGCAGCTTCTAAGTAAGTAGAACTTCTGCATTTATGCCCAATGCTCAAAGCCAACAAAATATATCAGTAAACCGAAACAAAAAAAAACATCCAGTGTTTTGAACTCCAATTTGATAACCGCTGAAATCTTTCATCATGGCCGTTTTTATTTGTTCATTGAAGTACACACTGGATATGCCCTTTCAGGTAAAAACGCCAAACCTGCCAATGAACGCTTCTTCCGTAGGACCATAATGCTGATTTTATTTTTCCTTTCGTGGTTGAGATCATCTTGCGCTGTCACATTTCCCCTTCAGGCACAAATGAATTTTAAGCATGTCATACATAGGGCCACCATTGCGGGCAGTGCTTCCTTGGTGAGATACTCTATTTACGGGCTTTTGCTTTAGAAGGTGTTATCTGCTTTGTCAGTGTTGCACCCTCTTCAGCCGCCTGTTCATTCTATGGTAATGAACCCCCCGCTCCCCCTTCTCTCCACTCGGTAATCTGAAACGGGATCGCATGAGTCACTTCACATTACACGCCTCGCGAGAACGCGTACAAGACCGGTAGCCGAATTCGCGAATGGTCTGTCGACACTGACCAGGCAAGCAGCACCGAGCTCTCGAAAGCAGGCTGTCCTGGGCGTTTTATGAGAATATCATTTACTCTGTTTCTCCTTCATCATTGTTCCCCCTTCGGCTACATGGGCAAGCATCTCGTAAAGAAATTAAATTCGATTTTATTATTGAATGCCATCGGCGGTAAATGTACAGAAATAGAAAGCATTAAGCCCGATAGCGCCGATTTAGTCGAAAATTAGACGATTAGTGTATTATGTTGTTTCATGCAGCATTAATCATTCTTTGATTTAAGGAAGTTTAGTGAAAAGCCTTTTATCTGCATTTCAGAGAGAGACACACACACCCTGCTTGACATGGTGAAAGTTCAATGAGGCATTGAGAACTTTTGAACCAAGCAAAGAGAAGGTGTTTGATTTTTTGGAAAATGCACATCTCAAGCGAGCGAGGAGAAAAGTTGGCAAGGCAAGAACGACAGGCGCGCAGCCAAGAGAGGGTCAAATTACAATTTATATAACCTGAAAAGACATGTGAAGATGTCTTCCGAGCGAGATTACGTGTTTTTTTTACCTGGAAATGAACGCTGACGAGATATTGCAATATTTACGAAGTGTATATGAAAAGGCACAGCACACACCGAGATTAACAGCGCGCGGCATCGAGCTGTTGGGGAAAGATTCGCGTCACGTCTTCGCAGTTGGGCTGCTGATGTGAGCAGCCTTCTCGGGGTGACATCGCAGCTGCGTCAGAAAAAAATGCAAACTGATGTGCCGCAGCCTGGCCCGTGGCTTCCGCCAACTGATGGCATGTTTTGCGGCGACACGAACAGTAGGCGTTTTGCTGCAGACGAGCAAGTTGAAGGCGCATGGCCTTCTATTGGGTGTTTCACCTAAGGTGTTCTGCAATTTTTAGAAATAGGATTTCTGAGTTGCAAGCGAGTTTTTTTTTTCAGCTTAGCATTGTCAGTGGTGTAGCGCACCGAAATACACCTAAGACGTACTAACTAGTAGGCTGGTTAACTAATATACGAAAGTTAACTGTGAAATGTTACTGTTTGTCTCCTTATTTATTGAGAGGAGTGTATGCCATCGCAAGTAATATCTTTATCAGTTTCAAAAACAAAACTACCCTCAGTTCTGTAGCCGAAAAAATTTTGCCTACATCATGCCAAATCACATGCGCTTACGAGACGATTGCAAGCAATTCAAACCCTCCGATGCGCATAACCCATCGAGATAGTCAAAATTGGTTGGGCCAATCACATAGGATAACTAAATTATCGAAATTGTGAAAACTGATATGAATATCACTTACGGTGAGCTACACGCCTTTCAATAAGAAGACGAACAGTAATAGGGAAAAATTCAACTACTCAATATTAGTTAACCATCCTACTAGTTAGCATGTCTTAGTTTTATTCTGGTGCGCTACGCCACTGACAATGCTATGCCGAAAAAAGTGTTCTTATAACTCAAAAAGCATGTTTTTAAAAATTGTGGAAGATTTTAGGTGGAACACTCGGTATACTTTCTAGCACATATCCCACTTGTCGCCCTTGAACATGTTCTAGTCCGCTTCACAAAAAGATCTGAGAAGTTGACTTTGTGTGAAAGATTACGCCTAGTTGACACCTGTACGAGGGCATCGAGCTCCTACTTTGCGTCAATCGCTTCAGAAACCAAACGGCTTGCAGAACAGCTCGAGGAAATTCATCTTGAAAACGCCACAGCATGCGAGCACGTCCTCATAAGTGTAACTGCATTCCCTAGGCTGTGACTTTACCGAACGCTGTGACTTTGCATACCGACTTCCATTTCCTGCTACTCTTTTTCCTCCTTCATCTTTTTATCCCCTCACCCCTTTTCCTGTGTGCAGGGTAGAAAACTGGTTATTCTTCCGGTTAACCTCCCTGCCTTTATTCCTCCTCCTCCTAGGTCACGCCTACGGAAGTAATCATGTAGGTGATCGCAATGGTGCAGTCTCATCTGTTCTTAATTGTGACTCATTCGCACTGGCTCAGAAAGCAGTCAACATCCGCAACAATCACGGAACAAAACACACTGGGATGAGAAGGATGAAAAGGGGCGTGGAAAGGCTGATCGCATATGTAGGAACCATTCTAAGGAGGACATCACACCGGAAGGCATGGTTGAAAGCTCAAAGTAGGAGCCACAGTGTAGCCTAGACACTGGTACAAAGGACATGCGCGTCCACTAAAAACTTTCATGGAAGCGAACGCTGACGAGAAGCAATCTACATGTCGTATTTACGAGGCACACAGCTGTGAAAGATGCAGAAAGCCTCCACTGCGCTTTCACGAAACCTTTCTTAAGTGTGTAACCTTAAATACTCCAGTACAGTACAGTACAGTACAGTGCAGTACAGTGCAGTGCAGTGCAGTACAATACAGTACAGTACAGTACAGTACAGTACAGTACAGTACAGTACAGTACAGTACAGTACAGTACAGTACAGTACAGTACAGTACAGTACAGTACAGTACAGAACGGACGGACGGGCAAGCGGGCAAAAGGGCGGGCGGGCAGGCGGGCTCTTTTTATTATAAGCTCTTCATGCGCACATTGCTCAAGGCAACCTTTAAGAATCACCTTGGCAACCACGAGATTGCTGCCTCAAAATTGTAAATTCAAAACACATTTCCCATGCGCAAGCTCGTCAGAGTATTTTGCCGACACCAGCCATGCACGTCAAGAGGATGGGGACGATCAGCTGGCGTCAGTACTACACGCCACCGACTTGCGCTAACAAAATAGCGATTTCTCTTTCTCTCTCTCTCCTCTTCTCAGCATGGTTTCATTCCCTTCCACGGTGTTTTTGCCAAACGAGACTTCCGTCGAAGATGTTCTTCTTGTGCCAAACAAGCGTCGCATACTGGAGAGGTTGAGTATCGTCTCTGCAGAGGTTTTGTGTTGCGCGCCTAAAGGCGCTGCGTTCCCGCCAGTTGTTTGGTCGATGCTCATTTTGGATAATTTAAGCTCAGATGGTTACGTCTGTGACACAATACTATACCAGCCCTACAATTATTTTATTTGTAAGATCTCTACCCGATTGCCTATCACTGCTGTCTATGCCGTAAAGTTGGCATTTTTGCACTAATACTCTTTATGTGGCAGTGCACGCTTTAAAAGGCGAACAGTGTACTTTCGGTGACGAATAATTCACGTACAGAAGAAGATACTCACACGTAGTGGTTTCCCCGCATTCGGCGCAATAGATTTAGCAACACTTTGTAACAACGCTTCCGCTCTTCACCCTTCGCGTTTTCCTTTCTTTTTTCTTTTCGTTGCAGGCATTGCGTAAGGGAATTCCTCCAATGTAGCAGGCGTGACCGCCGGCATCGTGCCATGAAGAACTGCGTTCACGTGCTGGCCAGTGAAAATAATATCCATGTAGACCGCGAAGGAAAGATAACGGCTCGACCATAAGGCTAACGCACGGATTCTAAGATAAGCCGAGCGTAGCAAGGGGCGGCAGAAAGTTAGGTGGGCGGAGGAGATTAATAAGTTAGCGGGGATACGCTGGGCGCAGCTGGCAAAGGACCGGGATAATAGGAGAGACTTGGGAGAGGCCTTTGCCCTGCAGTGAATGCAGTCAGGCTGATGATAATGGTGATCGTGAGACTGCGGCGGCTTGGTTCAGGCAGGTGTATCTGTCGAAAATATGACATCTGAAATGAGATAGGTCAAGTCCATGTCAGCCAGACAAAAGGCGACACCTAGAATGCGTAACCTCTTGTCATTCACTGTAAATGGTGAGGCCTGACCACGGGCGCACTTATGCAAAGGCGGAGGAGGAGGAAATTATGCACAGGTTTATTGTCGCTTCTTTGCCACAGGAGAGGGCGAGTAATCTGGAATGTTTGCTTTCTTTCGTTTTTCTATTGTTATTGCTGCTGCTATTGGTTGCATAAGATCCGTTTGTTTTCCCACAAGGATATCGCTAGGACATGTCTACCACGAGGAGAAAATCAACTGCCCGTTTTCAGCAGCTAAGCTTAAATTCTTCACAGAAACACGTGTAACTTGTAAAAATCACCACTACGAATATAACAATGATGGTCTAATCTCAAGCATGCAGTGAGCTGTAGCTTTCACCTTTTTTTTTTCTTACACTACGAATAGACCGTAAGTAACAAGGTCTTATGTCGCAGTAACTTGTGTAGTAATAATATATTATTATGATTCATTAAAACTAGCAAAAGCCACTTTTGTTGCTGCTGCCTCTAGATAAGCTCCTCGAACCCCACTTTCATTCTTCCAGCCATCAAGCATAACAATGTGTTTTGTAGCATTCAAGATATTTGGCTTCTGTGTTTTCCTAGCCTTTGTCCTGACAGCACCTGCTGCAGTTCCGACATTATTGGGCTTGCTTCATTATTTCTACTTGAATGGTATTTTCATTTCTTCTTTACGCACTGACCTGAGCTTCTTCAACTTTACACGTTTAGGGTGAAGTAAAAACAATCGATTCCTTACAGGAGCCTTCGTTACCCGCAGTTTCACGCTGACCTCTCCGTTTCGGAATGTCTTTCCGAGGAAGAACAAAGGAAAGAAAATATGCAGTCAAGCTAAAATGAATGGCAACACGAAAGCGAAAGCCGTCTTATTATCTCCGAGTGCAACGCTGAGCCCTGCCGACGAAGCCGTGTGCTCCGCTGAGCAAAGAAAAGCCTTTCAGCCAACGACAGGGGCGCCAGCGCGGAGAAACGTTTTACAGTTCATTTCATCTGCACCACTATCAGGCTAATGAATTCACGAACGCGGTGCTCTTCGAAGCCGTGTAATTAAGAGGCCCGTGTGCGCGTTCAAGAGCCAGGCTTCGCAGGCTCAGCCGCTGCCGTTGGTGCTGTTCGGTGGCGGCTTGGGTGCTTTTCTTGAAAGCGCCACCGCTGTTTTTTTTTTTTCGAGCAAAAAAAAAAAGGAACCTCACAACCGACCCTTCCCTCTCTGTCCTCTTTTATCTCTTGAGCGCACCGCTTTTCATCTCTATACTTTATGCTGCGTTAGCTTGTGTGCGTGGATTAAAGTGTGCACTTGTTTTGCTCTATGCTTAACTGCGGGTGCCATCAGCACCATCTGTTGACAGCTTCGGTGACAAAAGACCATTCACGCGAGCGAGAGACTTCCTTACTGTCTCCAACGTATTGCACTATTCGGCGTCACTCTTTCTTCTCCTGTTCCCTAGTTTTTGTTGCTATATAGTAGGGTTGACACGAAGTCCTTTTGTTAGCCTTGTAGCAGCTGTGTTTCGTTTTCAACGCTTTGCTTCGTCTGGTGCGTTGTTCTCTGCTTATTCTTTTTTGATCTTTTGCGCAATAAGTAACCCAGCGGCGGCCACTTGGCGATGATGTTAATTAAGAAACGCACGGCTATAGACAAGCCATGCTGCCTTTAAGAAGAGGCTTAGTAATTGACGTCAAAATCTTCTCTAAAATATAGAAAGCAGCTGATACTATTAGGCGACATAATTGTATCTGAAGCAACGATGCCACCAAGCCATTAAAGATATTACAGATTCTAACATGCGGCTTTATTATTTGTACAAGATCAAGGCTGTACAGAAAATGTTGTTGCCGCTATTTTTCTGCTTTAAACTGTGAAGCGTGTAGTGTTTATATGTTTATATTCTTCCCTTTCCTAAGTAATATTTTAAGCGTCCACGTATGTAACCTATGAGCTGGATCATGGCTGCCCTTGTTCAAAATGCTCTCACAAATTGCGCTACAACAGCCACCTTGGTCGTTGTATGTATTTTCATGAATTTATGAGCAGCGCCGACTACGTTGCCTGCAAAGCTGTGTTCTCTTAGCGGTACTTCCGGTACTAGCAGTACCGACGCGCACAGTGAGAGCAGCGACGCGCCTTCGCCATAGCATCCCCGGTTCTCCCTCTCCACCAGCATTTTCCGGGATGCCTTAGAGCAATGTCTTAACACGCCAAGAGTCCCGCCATAGTCACGCCTCAACTGGCCTCTCTCTTCGACTTGGTTCGCCTGATGGCTATTGACTCGAGGCAAACTGGACTCAACACCGAACTGACTCTCCCGCTTGCACGGAGTACTTGATGACCGATGGGAATGGAAGGGCTAAGAAGAGCGGAGTGCTCCCTTTGAAGCTCATAACCCGCGGCTGGCGTATATTTGACCGAACTCGCACGTGGTTCCGCGGCGGAGGTCGTGAAGAAGGAGGCGACCAGTCAGGCTCTGCGCTCTCTTCCCTCAGGCCGCAATAAGGGGGAGGGGGGGGGGGGGGGGGGCACATAGTGTGCAGGGGGTTGTGATGTTGGTGAAAAGGAGTCAGAGATGTGGACGGTGGCGCTGGGGCTTCGATACAGACGTCGCGTTCGCGAGTGGCCAGCGTGCGGCGGGGAATCGTCTGTTCAACGGCGCGTTCTCTGCCGCGGCCAACGAGGTTAAAAGTTTTCTCCGCGGGGCCCCGTCCGAGGCTCTTATTCGATTTCACGAGGAGACCATGTAGCGGCGAGTGGCCGCCGCCGCCGCGTCGGAGCGGCTCGGCGGGCTTTCGATTGAGTTTGACCGCTCATCGAGCTATCCACCTGATCCGCGCGTTGCTCGGGTCTCTCCACTGCACTCCTTCATGGCTGGCGCGCGGATCGCTTCTTGCGTCGGCGGCCCGCAAATCATCATTTGTATCAATCGACGATGGTTACGTCCTTCCCACTTCACTCTCTCTCTCTCTCTCTCACTCTTTCTCCCTTTTCTCCTCCTTCTATTGCCTTCGGTTCTTCGCACTGACGCAGCACCTCTCCCTCCCTTCGGCTTCCCCCCGGGGCTGCCTACGATTGCATTCGGTGTGTCGGAACTTGTTTCAGGTCGATGCGAGTTATGTGCCCGCGGTGAGTTTCTGCGGTTCGCTCTTTATTTTTTTTTAACTTTATGCTTTGTTGGCCAGACAGTGTTCCTTCACTTTTACTTTCCCATTTTTCCACTTTCCTAAACTGCTCGACGGCTCTTCCCCTGGGCGCAGTGATTCGCTTTTGGCGCGCTGAGCGTTGATAGAATTTTTCAGCTCATAACGGGTTCACTGTCTCGGGTAAAAAGTAAGCGAATCATTTTACTTCGGGTGACCTTTCTGAGTTCTACATCTGTTCTCCTCAAACAAAAGTCAACGCCTTCGATGTAATGGTTTTATTTGGGGACTCAAGACTCTTTCGCGTTGAACGTTTACTCAACATCGTGGTAGCACAAATGTACTAGTTGCTTAAATATTTGTCCTCTGGGCAATCCGTGTGCCTTTCTTCTTGTTTTTGTTTTTTCTGTGCTAAATCACCGCCATACTTGCGTAATAAGCTTCGAAGATGGCCAATTTTTGATTGTTTTATTTCTTCCGACGCGATTGCTCAATTTCTGCGCCAAGAAAAGGCTCTGGGTTGGTAAAGATTTTTTCTAGCATGAGTTCGAAGCACGCCATTGCAAATATTGTCCTCATTGCATCAACTCGTTTACAACGCACATGCGTTTTGCAAATTCTGTCTGTTAGCAATAAGCCGAAATGGAATATAATTCGCAAAGCAGCACGAACTATCAAATATAATTTACCCGTGTTGCTAGCGTACTCAAGTGGAAGAAAGCCCCCAAAAAAGTGTTTTTAATTTTATGATCTCACTCTACCATTTACAAGAGCATGAGTCCTTCGTTCGTTTCTTTTTCTGCTAGTAGTTATACGTCTCGCAAGCACATGCCTTGGAATTGCTCAGGCCGCTATGCATGCCTGTAAAAAATGTCCTTTCGCCACTGGCATGAAAACTGTCCATCAGTCACATGGGAGAAAAATAGCTTTATCTAACGAAAACACTCGCGCTTTTGTCGAGACAATTCCCCAAACTCGTTCAGAACGGCGAGATTGCTTCACAGTAGCAGGCCCAGTTCGTTCTCTATACACGAAATCTCAACACGCACTGTTCATGCGAGCGCGTAAAATTCGCACTAACGCTCTTCGAGCGCACCCCCCCCCCCCCCCCTCTCTGCACCTAAAGTCGGGGGATTGCAATACGCGCTTCCGCTTGGAATGATCCTGAAGGGCTATGCGTCTTTTCTGACCGCTAAAAACTGGTTTGCTTGGGGACTTCGCTGACAACAACGATCGTTTCGGCTGTTTGCGCTTTCGCCTTGACAGTAGCTTGATTCAGTGAACGGCAACTCTCTTTCTAATCTCTGTTTACCGATGGCGTGCAGTAAAGAATTGTCCGTGCATGTTTTGTTTTGTTTTGTTCTTTCTCTAGAGGGTAACCTACGTGTGCCTCTTGCTTAAATGTCCAGAAATAACGAGTATAATGGCGATTCATATCACCGCGAGTGTACGACAGAGCACGAACCAAATACGTGTTCGGCAAAGCGCGTGTGTCGTGTATTTATAACCTACGGGCGATATCGCTTAATATCCTTGGCGACATTGAAAGCAGAACATTCGCGCTTTGTACGTTAGTGGATTTAACACATCACAGACTTTGTGCGCTGCAGAATGCCCTCCCCTTCATTTTTAGCCAAAAGCAATTTTTAGCCACTTTTGGTGCACACTCTGCAGCGCCACTAGGAACATAAGCTTTGCTCCGAGGGTGCGCTTAAAACAAGAAATGTTAAAGTAAAGTTTGGAGCTACGTTTACAAGTCCGCTTTCTTTGATTATACTGACGCTTTATATACTTTTTTATTCCCTATTCGGCCACGTGCCGTAGAATTTGGTGCAAAAAATCTTTTCCGCAAACTTAGCTCATTATGTTCACGTGCTTTTCCGCGTAGTGGTTTAAAAAAAGCATGAAATCCATTAGCGACTTCAAGCCGACGGTAACTGCAATCCACCCTGGCGAATCTCTCCCCGTGGGTATGTGCCATTAAGCCTGATGACATCATCATCATCATCAGCTGCCATCGCTGCTGGTGTGTTTACTTCACTCTTTGTTTGCATAATTAACTAAGCGGGTCCGGTTACTAGTTTTCATGGTATTTTCTATGACTGGCGCTGGCGCGCGTGCGTGTGCTTTCGGAAGGTATCTTAACAATGTGCTCTGTAATTACCGCGAGTAGTGTTTTGTTCTCCACCTCCTAAATCTAGATAGAAACTTCAGCTTTGTATCAAGGTGATTCTCACGGCTGCCTCAGCGAGCTTGCCAGCAACTGGGCCTTAAATGGGCTGTATTCTCTTTTATAGAGCTGTGGCTGCGTATCTCTGCGCCTTCTTCATTTGTCTTTCACATTTAATGATTATCCGTGCATCCTTTCGCTTCCACCAGAGCGATCAGAATACTGTCTGCCTAACCTACTGGTGCCCCGGAAAGAAGTTGATGATGTTGAACGATCAATATCGCTGACTCCAGCTGTTATGAGAGTCTGTGCTCAATAAAGCACATAGATCATTAGTCCTGAGTCAGTTCACTTTCTTGTGCTTATCTTTTTCCGCCTAAGAATCCTATCACAGTGCGGTCGCTTGCTGCGACTTTTTTTTATGAAGTACTTACTGGTAGAGTGTTCAATACCCTGCTCCTGATTTTAGTCGGGGTTATTTTGTCTACGCTGTAGTTGCTCGCATAACTACAGCTAGTAAAGAAAATGCAGGGAGGTTAACCGGGACAAAAAGCCGGCTTGCTACTCTGTGGAAAGGAAAAAATGAAGGGGATGTAAAAGAGTAGAAGAAAAGGAATCTAAGACAAAATTAATTCAGTAAACAATTTGCGTTCCGCAAAGTCATAGCCTGATCTGCAGGCCAGACGCTCTCAAGAAACGGTGAGGTGCCTGGCAGGCCTTCAGCGCCGATGATCGCCGCGGCCACTGTATTCAGGGTGTGCACAAAAAAAAATATACGCTATGGTCTCATCACACCTGCAGGTAGCGCATGCAGTGCTATAACGATAACAAAGGGCTAGTGGTTCATGAGTGGGACGCCAAGCCACAGGCGGCGCAGAAAACACACTTCACGTCGCGGTAGGCCGGTCCGAAGTCGAAGCTGCAGTTCACAGTTCAAGGATTGTAGACGCGGCTTATAAAACTGGCCGGAATCCCTGCGTGTTCTCCCGAGCAAGTGTTCGAAGCCTACCCATCAAGGCTTGAGTAGAGTACCGAGGCAGCACACTATCCCGTCGTGTGACTTGTGTTCAAGCGCGACATGCTCGTGCTGTTATCGCCAGCATAGGAGAGGACAGGCTTCAGATACCGCTACGTCCGGGACACACGAAGAGAGAAGGCCGCTAGAGTAAAAAGGCAACGAGACCAAGAAGGACGACCACAGGCGGCGGCGGCAATAATCACGGGCTCGGCGAGTCGGCGCGGGAGGCGCAGCGGTACCGAGAGGAGGCTGAGAAAGACACGGGAGGCATCCTCTCCTCGTCGCCGCGCTGCGGCTCGCGTGTGCTGTGGTCCCCCGAGGGGACGCAAAGCGCGGACCGTAATGGCCAATGCGTGTTTGGCATGCCGCAAAAAGAAGAGGAAGCAAGGGGAGAGAGGGATGCGGCAGGCATGCCCGACACGCTCGGCGCCAAATGTGCGCGCTTAGGGCTGGCCGGCCTGCATCAAGCGCGGGGACGTGTCGAGTTTGTTGTGCTTGCCGCACGCGTTTGCCATCGCTGCTGCGGGCTTTCCCGCAAGGCAAAGATGACGGAAGGAGCCGCAAGCCTGGAATGGTCTGCACGTGCCTGCTTGTCTGGGGGTCAGGTGGACAGAGCACCCTCTCTCCAGCACTCTCCCTCTCGGCTCCTACGGCTTCTTTTCTTTCTCCCTCTGGCTATGTGGATGATGAGCCTGTTAACGCCTGCAGCCGACTACTCCGCTCGATCGCCGCGCGATTTCCTTTGAGCAGCGACATTTGTAGGAGGGCGCCCTCTGAGAAGTTATGATGGCGTCGTCATGTGTAACCCTAAACCTCCGGGATTTGGCCAGCTTCATTGTCTTCGAAATGCACAAAGGTTGTGTCTCAATATTCTAGTTATAAAGCTAGGTGACCAATTCTTGTTTCGTCTGTCGTTTCCTGGGGGCTCCATTATACAATTACGGAGTGCGTGCGCGTGCGTGAGTGCGTGTGTGTGCTCTGGTGGAGGGGGCAGCTGAGCGGGTAATTTGCGTAACAGAATTTTAATAAAGTATTACTTCATTATATACCTTATCATGTATCGCATAATGTTGCATTGCATTATATTGCAATGCATGATATTGCATTGTATCCTACGTACTGTCTTTGTCTAAACTTTACAGCCCATGAGGTCTGCTTCTGGACCCTGCGGTGTGGCTCCTCTTGTATACTCAAGGACCCTAACCTCACGAAAGCAGGAGCAACTTAAGTCATCAACCCTCACAAGCATAGGGTTTTCAAATGTGCTACATAGCACCACTACACGCCTTGGAAGCAAACCCCTTGGGCTGTATATTTTTGACAAAGACTGTGGATACGATTAGGCACACATAAGCTAATGAACGCTGGTCCCACACACAAATCTGTTAGATTGTCTACACGCGTAAGATCAGTTCTTTATTGGCGCGCTTTCCAGTCATCGATCTCACTGTATATTTTTATTAGTAAAACGCCGAGCCACTCACAAAAGGAGTCTTCGCTATCATCTTTCTGCCTATCGTGACTGGCCAGCGCATGAGCCCCGCTTGGACTCAAGCCAGACACGTTCGTACAGATTTGTCGATTTGCCTTTTGATTTCTCACAAACTTGCTTCATTAATTTATTTAATATCGCCATCAACTTATGGAGAAAAAAAATTGACAAAACAAAGATAAGATAGCCATTTCTTACCGAGATATCTTCAAAGTGAGACAGCTCAATGAGACAGACGTATGGGGACCTGTATAATATCTTCTTTCTCTGCCACCTTTTTCCCCTTCTATCGTTTGTTTTCGCTCAGCACCTGCGATATGAAGCGTACTATTGGCCTTCACGCAGCTTCTTTCATTTTCTTTATCCATACAACCACGCTAGTGCGTGCCTAGTCAAAAACTGTTTCGATTATTGGCCAGGAACATAATCCCAAGTCTGGATTCCAGCGCATGCACCGATCCCGATGGACTTTTCTCCCAAGTTCATTTGTCACGGATTATCCCCTTCGCTCCGGGAAGTTTTTCTTGACTCTGTGCAACCATCTTCATTGTGTCTTTAGTACTGCAATTTTTTTCGCCACTAACAATACAGCGCTAGCCACAAACCGATCTTATACAGGCCTGCTGTTGCGCAAACATATCTCTAATGACTTACTGCCCCGTGGACTGCCAAAAACGCTAAAGATTAAAGTAATAGGCCGCTGTAAAAAGGCAAGATTCAAATTTTAAAAAATTTTTAAAGTTTCGGCCACGCGCTCTCTCAGTGCACTTTGCATATTCGGTTAAGTAGATATAGGCGCACGGTCCCTACTGGCGCCACGTCGGAGAATCTTCGAACCTCAGCCTAGCTAATATAAAATGCCGACTGCAGTATTTCGATAGAAGGCAAATATACCTCCGCATGGGCCTTAGCTAAGCAGTAGTTTAAAAGGTTTTGAAACCAACGATTGTGCAAAATGGCAGTCCATTTCCAGAGAGACGATGCCAATGGTGAGCAAACTATCATACTTTATTAATCTTAGTACATACGCGAGGCACGTTTTACGAGCTATGCAGATTAATATACTGTGGTTTCTATTTCACCTTTCAATTTTTTTTCATTAAAGTCTTCCGAACAACGGAGAAAAACTAGAGTGGCGCTTTGAATTGAGCTGCGAATTAAGCTGCAGCTCTAAAACGCGATATTTTCAAGCTAAACCATTCCCCACCTGTCTACTGCAATTCTGAAGAAAAAAATGCACCCACGCAAACTTGCATTTCAAGTCCACCAGTTATTACTGTCTCAAGCACGCATAGAGGCGACAAATTCGAGCAAAACGGAGTATCCGGTTAAGACTCATCGGATGAGTACCGCAGTATCGTGCTAGTACGATCACCATTGGCCCGTTTCACATTCCATGCAAGCCATTCGACGTTTTGCGGAAAAATTACAGTTGCAGGAGGAACGCGCATCACAAACGTTTGGCAGCCAGAGCGATAAGCTGCGAGGCACCTCGATTTTCAAGTAATGCTTGTCTCAGCAGCGCTCAAACAAGGCAGTCTATAGCTTTCGATGAAGCCACAATGAACGCCCGGGCTGCAAACTCTTCTTTGATGAAACTGAACGCCGCTGCGATCCTTGATGCGCGCGCAGAGCAACCTACGTCAAAACACTCGTAAAACTGCGCCCTCGGTATAAAAAGAAAGTTAAAAAAATAAAAATGAGCAATCCGAGACCTTGTACTTATCTCAATGAGCGGAACAAAACCCATTCATTCATGTGTCTCCGAAACGAGCAAGCTCTGTGCACTGCTTTGTTTTCTTGACTCCTCGCCTCGATATTTGCAGGCCCCGCGTATACACCACGGGTAAATGAGCCTTGAGAAAATAAGAAAAATAAAAACGATTTGGAGGCAGCTCGCGAGATATCGTCTTACCCGAGAGGCTGAAGATGGGAAATAAATGATTCTTTTCCAGGCCTAGGTTGTTACTAGCATCTCGAGAACCAGGCTCGCGGTTAGCAATATATGTGGGGAACGCCGACGCCGTGAGCGTCTATATTTGTAGTCGCATAGGCGTGTTTGGCTGCATTCGTAAGGGACGGACTTTCTTAAATCACGCTGCGCATTAAGGGATAAAAAACACCAATCACTTTGCGCAGTTTTTGATTGCTAAAAGGCGAAAGATTCATTGGAGGCTGATGGGTGGGAAAGTGATATTTTTATTATTATTTTGTTTACTTAGGCGATACTGTAGGCTTCATGTGGTGCAAGCAGGATAATAAAAGGCTTTGAACAGACAATATTCATAACACCACGCAACAGTTTCACTAAATCTATGTTTCTATACTGCTGAATTGATGGACAGAATGCAAAACTTCAGATAAAGCAGAATGGCAGAGATAACCTGTTGTTTTATTACGACGAAGACAAATTATCGCCCATTTTGTCGTCTAAAAAAATTGCACTTTCAAACACCTCTTCAGGCAAGGAATTTCACTCCGCGATAGTTAGCTGAAAATATTAATATTTCATTGGTTTGTGCGTGAGAAGTTGAGGGCAATGTGTAACATATTGCGCTCAAGATTGGCTCCTTCTCATTACATGCGAGTGCAAAGACCTCTCGCTGCGCTGGATAAAGGCCGGCGTGACCGAGGCGCTGTCGAAATTGTGAGATAAAGGGCCACCTAATTACATACTTATATCAGCTTGAGAAAGAATACTTTGCGGTGTTTCATTTAACCGTTATTCGTGAAAGCCGGCACGCAGAAAAGCCTGGCACGCCTGAAGAAACGCACTGCTCATCTTGCAAGTTCTTAGCTAAGCTCAGCGCGCTGTTTTAGACACGTCTATCTCCTTCAAGACACCCCATAATCCGCCCAAGGATTTACCGCGCTTAAGCACCACTGCTTTTAGCGGTAAAAGACGAATGCTACTGCTTTTAAGAGAGGGTAAAATGTAAAGCACGAAGGATTAGTAAACTTCATGCATAGAAATGGAATTGGAATGTTTTTGCGGATTTTTTTTTTCCGACAGCAATTTTCAAGCGCAATAAGAAAAAGGTTTTAATTACTTTTTTCGACAATTTAGGCTTGTCTTTCCCCATCGCGACTATCCTGCACACACGTGTGGCTAATTCTGCTGTGTACTTCTACAGGCCTGAAAAGTGAATGCTAAAAAAAGCACTAGAAAAGGCATAGCAAGAAAGAAAAGCGAGCAGCATTTAAATGAGGTTGCCGGCTATAATAGGTGGGCCGTGGTTTTCACAAAAAAAAAAGTGACGCGGAAATTTTTTTTTCAACTTAGGCTGCAGTATAATACCCTTGATAAGTGTGACTACAAAGTTTTAATTATCAGTGCTTGACTCGTGCCACAAAATGAACCTTGCAACACGTCTGAAGAATATGTGGATCGCACCAACACTGTCTCTCCTATAGAGTCAGACAGCTATTCTACATGCATATGGGGGATCTAATTCCTTTTTTATGTCAGTTTTTCTTCTACTTTTTTAATTGTTTTACAAGCTGCATTATTTCTCACAACTAGTGCACGAGCGTCTCGTTTTTTTGTTTTATTTTTTGGCTTATATTGTACAATAATAGTGCAAGAAAACCTTCACAAATAGTAACTTGAGTGCCTTAGTAGTTGCGAATATTTATGCATGCACCTTCCACTTCTGAAAACGCATCATTTGTTCTATTATTTATCCGTTACAGTTACTACTGATGCATTCAATCACAGATTATCAGTCTCCGTACCTTAATTTTTATTTAATTCATTGACTTGAAAACTGTCATTGAAATTTTTAGGCTTCAATTGGAAAAAGTCTTTTGATAAGTTCTTCCCCAGACGCTAGAGTTTCGTTTGTTTGTTTTTTTTTGCTGTAGCATAGTTGCCTTTCTCAACCTTCGTGGAGCTTCGGAACGCAATTAAAGCTCCTAGCCACAAGCTACTTTGGACGCTGTAATTAGCGCACAATTAGCTGATAGCACGTAAAATGTGTGGTTGGTACAGACACCTTTGTTAATAATTTTCATCCTTCAAAATTATTTACTTTTTCTTTTTATTTTTTCATGGTCCAATCATAAAGTACTTGATCACGTTCCGAAATTAATTATCTTCTGTGACAGGCCTTATTTGCACTCGTGCGCTGGTTAGCCGTCTGAAGTAACATAAGACGCAGTGCATAACTTGCTTTTGTATCACAAACCCTTCTCAAGCAGACTTGGCAGCGTGTCATCTGCACACGCTATTACATATTTAGTCCGCTTCATTCAGTGATACTGCAATCGCAAAATCGGGTTATCTCGCTGTGAGAAGAATGCAGAAAATGAAGCAGAAACATACATAGACTGTGCAGAAAGAGCAAAGATCGAGACAGAAATATAAAAAAGGCATAGTCTGTAATTGAAACAAGTTCAAACAAAAACCTCGCGAAAGTTCGAAACAAGAAACAAGTTCCAGCATATTCCAAGAACTGACAGTTAGGATTATTGGTTACCCAATATCTTGGTAATAGAGCAGTAAAAGACAGGGCCAATGTTTTCCTGTGTTTCCTCGTTCAAGTTTTTTTTTTTTACTGCACTATTTATATCCGCAAAATCGCCAAAAATGCAGAAAACGTTAAATATTCTTTAAATATAAAATAATATATACTGTTAACTTCTAAAATAAAAGACAACAAAAGCAAAAAAAAACACTGGAGACACTCAGACAGCTTGCTTAAGGCGGGCTTTAGGTTTTTCTTATATATCCAGAGCTTTCAGGAAGCGCTAACAAGCAATGTGTCATCTTCGTTCAACGGATGGCTTGCGTTTGAGATATATTAACTAAGACTCCCCACACATTTCAGACGCTAGCGTAGGGGAATGCGAGCCGCCAATAACGCAATGTCATCTCAGAACATGTACGGTGTTTGAGTAGCTGTCGTAGTTTCAGAGGCAGTGTCCCTAAATATTAAATGTCAGATTTCCCCTTCTTCTATGCCGTCAATATATTAAAGAAAATCGTATTTTGTGGAAGCTCTCATGGCCTATCTGCACTTAACCGCATGGCTACTGCATTATTTAAAAATCAGGGCTCACGTTAAAGTCCATATAAATATTCATCCTCGCATAGATTTTCCTCCACATTGAACCGCCAAGGAATGGAGGAAATATTCCTTATAGCAAAGCTCTATAGACCGTCGTTAGTCTGCTTATAGACTCCGTTGTCATCCTATTGATATTTCTTTTTGTCTACTCATAGTCTATAGACTGTATGCAGACAAAAGTCTACTAAAAGAGCATGGTAATAAATCTATAGATTGTCTATAGAATGTCTATAGGATTTGTATTGCCTACAGACTGCTCTCTAAGGTTCGTCTTTAGAGAGTCGATAGGCTTTATAGACAGAAGTCTATGAACGGTTTATAGCGTGTCTAAAGAAGTTTTTGTAAGAGATCGCCACTATCCGGCGCAGAGTAATTGCGATCTTTCGAAATGGGCAGTTATAAATTCAGCTTTCTCGGGTGCGGCTATTAGTTAATATACAGTGCTAGAATAGGCGTTCAGGAGACACCGCGAACATCACTCGTTCCCGAACTATACACTGCAAATGAAGGCAGCGGTTTTTTTTACCCGCTAACCACGCAGAGCTTCTCTTTGCAGCTCCTGCTTTATAAGGAGATGGGCAGTGGCGTTGAGGCGAACGCTATGCGCGAAAAGCCGTCGGGCTGCTCGCCCCATATTAGGGTCACCGACATCTACGAGGCTAGGGTTTTGATCCCGGAGCATCCGCGAGTATGCGAAGAGGAAACGAGCGCTTTCCCGCGGCCTCGTCATGAACCCTTTCGCGTCCTTAAGAACCCGAACGTGCCCTGAAGGCGGAACGCTTGTTTTAAGGAAAGAGGAGCGGAGTATTCCGGCAGCTAGATCCATCGCTTTAGGGTCGCCTCCCGCATTTTGAATGGGGTGTGCCAGTTCAGTCTATTTCTTCTCTCTCCCTCCGAACCCCTTCCTTCTCGCCATTTCGCCATCTCTTTTTCGGGCACTCAGTTTATTTCGTTGTTGCTTACGGCGCTTGCGAAGCGTTCTCCTCATCTGCCTCGCAACAAATGCTCTACGCAGCATTTTATATAAGAGCACCCACGTGACTTCTGAAAAACTGCGAGCTGAATGCGACGCAGCTTCAAAGCTGTGCAGAGTTCTACATCGGATGCACTAGAATTAGTGAATGCATTCCTGTTTCTGAAATTAGTAGTCGTTTTCGACATGACCGAAATTTTTTCTTCCATATAATAAAAATAAATGATTCACTTTCGAATAGAGAAATTTAACGTCATTGCATAAACCAGAGCGGAAAGCAAACTGTACTAGTGATGCACAATACTTTCGTCTTCCCCGCGAAGCGGAGAAAAAAATATTTAACCGTGTCTGGCGCCTTTCACTTTCTTCCCGACCCATGATCAGCATGAATAACTGATTGCCTACCTGAAATGATACGTTGTTTCTTTTTTCAGTGAACTTTTCCTGCCAAATCTATCGTAGCTCCTTACACGTAAAGTGCAGGGTTATATTTAGAAAGCAAAACCACATCCGACGACTCTCTGGTCATCTTTTGCACTATAAGTGAACAAGCATCACACTTCTCAGGCTAAGATTGTGTTGGAGCCGTTTAGGCGCATGACGCCAACCGAGGCAGTGCATTCCATGCTGTGTGGACCCTTGCGAAAAAATTTTAGACTCTCTATAGACTATTGTTTATAAGGTCTGTTGACTGTCTATAGACAAACCCTATAGAACTGTCTATAGGCAATACAATTTCCATATTCTATATATAATCTGTAGATTTATGGCCATATACTTCTAGTGTACTTTAGTCTATAGACACACTGAAGACTACGAATAGACAAAAAGAAATATCCATAGGAATGAAATAGTCTATAAGACATCTATAGACTGTCTATAGGCCATTTTTTAAGGGAAGAGACGAGACCAAACGTCTACTAGCAGCCAGCGAGATGAAAGAATCGCTTCGAACATTTTTATATCTCTTCTAGACTCAGCGAAAAGAAAAACCTGAAGAACACTAAGTCGACGGATCGCTACACATCACGAGTGGCCAGTCTGAAAAAACTAAGCACCTTCAAAGTGACCGGTGAGAACTTCAAAACGTTCAGAGTTGTGCCGGAAAAAGCGCTAAACACTGCCGACACTCTCTCACGAGCTCCCAAGTTCTCGAAACATGACGGCGACTGCTTGGCTGTATCCAAAGTCATGTCTTATTCTAAAGCTTGCATAATGGGCTTGAAAACTGGGGATGATCTTCTTGCATGATTACGAGAGTATCAATCTCAAGACGGAGTTTGTAAAATCTGTGTAAAAGCGAGTAGCCTATAATGCAATACGTGCCCTGCTTACTTGTGCCCTACGGGCAAGATAGAACGTTCATTACTGAATATTATGGTTGGTTTATCAAACGAATAAGGCTTCTCGTGCCTCGCCACTAATAGCTGAACCTCTACTCAAGCTGCTCGAAGATACCCAAGGCAAGAAGATACCCAAGAAAGAACCTGATCCAGCCGAATTGGTTTCTTGTAGTGAGAACTCTTCCACAGGGACTGCAGGAGGGAATACAGAAACGCCAATGCATCGGCACCAAACCGTGACAAGGTCCGAGCCAGTAACGAGGAAACCTGTTAGGTTTGGCATCGAGGAAGAAATTTCCGGTTTTTCTGTGGTCGACAGTGCTGTGTAACAAAATCCTTGAGCTGTTTAGAGAGCAGCTCTCAGGTGCCTGTTCTGCATTACGCGTCGTAGTCAGCATCGGCGTCGGCCTCGTCGACGTAACCGCTTGGAAGGCGGCTGCCAAGGAAAGATTTCGTAGGGTTTCTAGCAGCATAACACGCCTCCTGCCAGCGGTGGCAGGTGGCGTGTGAAGAGCTGCCACTCAGATTTTGCATTGCCGTCTACCGTAAACGTCAGTCACTTTTTTTCGCAAAATAAAGTGTCGTCAGAAGAGGAAAGTGTTGTCTTCATGGGTGCCGGAAAAGGAAAGGGGTGCTGAGAACCCCTTCGTGCACACAGCGTAATGATAGGCAGAAGCAGATCGGCAGCCGCAGGAGTTTTCTTCCTTCTCGCTCGCCGCGAGCAGCTTTTTGTATCGTCTCTCCACCAAGCACGAAAGGCACAACGTCGGTTGACGTAAGGGAAACGGCGCCTAAGCAGCGCCACGACTGCGCCAAAGATGACATAAAGCGACACTTGATGAGACAAAGGAATCCGCAGCGTAGTTTATGGTTTAGGGGTTTTAACGTCACAAAGCGATTCAGGCTATGGGACCGTAGTGAAGGGCTCCGGAAATTTCCACCACCTGGGGTTCTTTAACGCGCACTGGCCTCGCACAGTACACGGGCCTCTAGAATTTCGCCTCCATCGAAATGTGGCCGCCGCGACATGATGCAAGCGAGATCGTCAACCTCCTCCTCCCCACCACCACTGTCACCAACATCAGCATCAGTCAAGTACAATGAAAAAGGAAACCCTCCACCAGTAACCTGCAGTTTCTGAATGTCCCGTGCCAGCTGAGGATACGTCTTTTACAGCGAATTCCTTAACCCCGTCACTCTACCTGATCCCCTGGCGCGTATACAGCTACGCTTCCCTTGCCTTCCTATCAACATGACAACCGGTAAAGTACGAAACTGCATTAAATGCAATATGCATACGTTCCAGACGTATACACAATTCTGGACCATGCAAACCTCATTAGCGCGTATAAGGTTCGAGGTATGTTTTGTGCACCTTTTTAACACTGCAGTTCTTTAGAGAAGTGCATGACCTCCCTGTGCAGTTCATTTACGTAGTTTCCTCGTTTCAGTTCTCAAAGCCTCGGCGTCACTTTCTTAATAAGTAAAGGAGAATGCAGTTTCAAACAGACGCTAGGAGGCATGACAAAGTATCGTGGTTTTTACTGTCGTTTCGGGACTGACAGACGGACGGACGGACGGACGGACGGACGGACGGACGGACGGACGGACGGACGGACGGACGGACGGACAGACAGACAGACAGACAGACAGACAGACAGACAGACAGACAGACAGACAGACAGACAGACAGACAGACAGACAGACAGACAGACAGACAGACAGACAGACAGACAGACAGACAGACAGACAGACAGACAGACAGACAGACAGACGGACGGACGGACGGACGGACGGACGGACGGACGGACGGACGGACAGACAGACGGACGGACGGACGGACGGACGGACAGACGGACAGACAGACAGACGGACAGACAGACGGACAGACAGACGGACAGACAGACGACAGACAAACAGACAGACACCCTAGGCGTCAAAACCTTCAAAAAATAAACTATCCTCAGTGCTGCGTGAAATTAAATCTAGCACCGTGATGGACAGTTTTTCTCTCATCCAGCTAATTGAAATTCTTATTTACTATTTTGTAATAAGGTGCCTGAATATTAGGACTTAAGTTAAGCTACCTTTCAATCATTAAACGTGAGGCAAAACTACCCATTCCGACGCCTCAAACCACTAGGAAAAATACTTACGGGTTAACTTTATAGCTAAATTACCTGTCGATGCACACGACGTAAATGGCCACACGCCGAGGCAGGAAAAGTATCAAGACGTGAGCTCAAGAACAGCCAACGATGCGCTGCAGGAACGCCACAACTTTTTAGCTTTTTTCTTTGTGTTTTTTATTCTAATTTACGCGCCGCTGCTCGAGAATGAAAGGAGCATCATTTAAATCACCTAAGAGCGCTCCCTGCGGAAGAAAGTATAGTAGACAGCATTACACCGATACGGTGCCAAAAAAGTTCGGTTCTATAAATGTACCTACAGATAGACAAATTGCCCGCCGTGGTAAGTGAACACAAGTACCACGCTGGGGCACTGAGCGGGCCAGCGACGGCACAACAGGAAAATAAAGGAGGAAGCAAGCAGCCATGGCGTCAGCAAAGGAGCAGCAGCACTGCGGAGCAGGCGCAGGAACTTGAGCGACAAAATGATGTGTGCCGTTACGGGAGAAAAAGGCCAAACAAAGACAGGCGGGAGAAGGGGCGGTGGCGGCGGCTGGCCGGGCAGCAGGATGGCCGGCGTCGCGAAATGCCTGAAATGGCCGGACCGATTTGGCCTCTCGCTCTAGGCCTGATTGATGCTCGGATGACGACCCGGGGTCCGACGACGAGGGGCACTGCGCCAGAAGGAGGGGGGGGGGAGGGGGGGGCATTCTCTTCCTCTCGGCCCTCTTCTTTCTGCGCACACTTTCTCCTCCTCCACCACCTCCGCTCTCGTGCCGTCGTGTTTGTTACGTAGACGACCGCTTTGTCCGTCTCGCTTATTGCTCCTGACGTTTGTGGCATTTCTCACCCGCTGCCAGGAAAAACAGGTCTCGCTCCGCGCCACGGCTCTGGTGCGAGGAATGCGTCTTTTGTTGGCCTGGCGGAGCTACTTAGCCTCGAGAGAGAGAAAGAGATCCCGCTTCCTGTACTCGCCGCCGCTAGAGTGTGGCGCTGCGCGGAATGCACTGCACCCTTTTTGCTTAATTGCCCCAACAAAGCCCTCCTAATCTTTCGACTACACTTCGACTCGCTGAAAAGACGCAAAACAACGAATATTGGAGTGTGTTTCAGTTAGAACGATGCCGAATTCATAAACACTTCGCACGCAACGTCGATTTGCAATCGGCCGATGCTTTTGGTGATAATTAATTAATTGTCGTCGCGGGCGACCAACTTAGAGGCGCTGGCCAGTCATATGAACTGTTCTCAGGCGCAAACATTTTTTCGAACTCGGCTCGGGAACCGCTGGCACCAGCTCTAATTGAAAGAACACTGCATCGGATATTTGTTCACAAAATGCACATGAATGTCGTGCACCATCACTCTGCCGTACCATTGGGCGCCCAACTCGTTTGCCGAAGTGGTTTGTTATAATGTCTTTGTGATATCTTCACATGGAAATGCAAGTATGTACAACTATGTACATTCTTTCATAACATGCACGTCCATCAATGTAAGGCTTATACTAAAAAACGCCCCTACTAATTTGAAATTACTGTTACTTTTCATTTGTTCAACCAAAGCTCGAGTATGCATGTATTTTAGGGGATCCTCACACTAAGGCAAATATCAGTCGCCTTGAAAAAATACAAAGAAAGGCAGTTAGGTTTATATTTATTAAATTCGGACGGCCTCACTCTCTCTCTAAAATTATGGCAGACAATTGTATACGTACCCTTGAATCACGTCGAAAACAGTTGAGACTTGAATTCCTTTCCCTCCTTCTTAACAACAAACTTCAAATGAATAAATCACCTTATATAACGCCTGCATTAACGCGCCACACAAGACGTCATCATCCTGACTCACTCACACCCTATTATGCTCGAACTGATACGTTTAAACTTTCTTTTTTCCTCGGACAATATTGGACTGGAACCATGGTTTACTGGCTACAGTGTGACTAGTAATTGTATAAATGTGTACTTGTCTGTTCCTGTTTTGTTTATTAATATTTCTATATATTCTAATGCCCCTCTGCTTGGACCCAGGGGTCTGCAGTATGTAATAAATAAATAAAATAAACATTACTACAGATACAGACTCCTATTATATACTCAATACATATATAATCTGCTGCGATATAAAATGCTTATCGTTCATAGTGCAGCACCCAATACTGTTCACAAATGAATGACGGATGTTTCACTGAGAGTGTTGGTTTTGCAAACGCTGAGATGAAGTTCATAGGAGTTCTGTGATTTTTTTGTCTCAAATGTGCATTTCACCTTGAGAATTTTTAAAGAACGGCTTAAGAAAGTGTATGCCGCGGTTAATTTTGCTGGCCAAATGCACACCGCTTTGCGCACTGTCTAACATGTCATGTCTAAGACGCCTAGGTTATTGGGGTTAGTGGGGCAATTTAACAGGACGAACGAAGGGGCCGATCAACATGACCGTCCAAGGTCCTGTCGAGTTTGTTCTTGCATTCAGCTGCGCTCAGTTTTTTTTTTTATCAGCCTGTTTGGCGTTCTTTCATAGGACAGTCGGATAAGATAACAGAACAAATTTCGGCGCATAAGATACATTTTTCTTTCTGTCTTCTAGCTGCGTGCGCTTTCTGCGAGACAAGAGGTAAGAATGGTACGTGTGAATATCCTTACGCGAATAAGTGCGGTTCCTGTCACGCACATATTTCGATAATATAATTTTCAAACCACTCGTCAATTTACTCATCCGATTTGCACTTTCATAAAGCTTTTCTCCATGAGTTAGCCAGGACTGCGACGCCATTCGCACAACGTCTGTGTGTCAGGAGAGAGCTTGTTCATCGAACAGCAAGTTAAGCTTTCCATCAAGAACTCTAACAGAACAAAAATGAGCCGCCTATGAACTTCCTGCGTCCTAAATTACAGCCATCAGTCACTTTGTGGCTCTCATGACTCCCAACGCTTCGTGGCACTGTTTATCATATGTGCATATGGGACCCCACAAATTTTTACACACAGTATGCTTATGTGGGTGTGTTCATCACAGGACACATCGATCTTTTCTCGCGGTCTTATCATCAAAACAGGAACCATCCTTTTTAGAAGTTACGAAAACATTCCCCGTGTTGTTTTTATATTTTGTGCGTAATGTCCCACGAGGGAGCTGGTGAGTTTTTCATCTCTAGGGTTTTACTTAACTATCCATATAAGTTGACGGCGTCACACGCAAAGAACTGCCCATGATCTTTCTCATTTCGCGTCAGTTTTTTCGATGTCCGCTAACTGAAGTCTGCTAACTGGCAGCTTCTGTTCATCACTTACTAACTCGTCTTTTCTGTAGGGTTTAACTTCCTGGCATCGGTCGATTTCTAAACTGCAACGTTGGGCAGCTGGACCAAGGCACCCGGCTCTTTTCGGCACCAACATACACCGCTTCATATCGACGCTGTCGCATAAAGGCTGCCACGTATAACTTTGAGGCACATACTACGTCATCAGGGAGCGTCCAAGAATCCACTGAGGCGGAGTACGAATAGAAAGAGGAGAGCAGAAGACATTCTGCAGAACCAGCTGTCCCCTCGAGCAGGACTGCTGTAGAGAGGTACGCGTTGACTTCTCTCGCGACAAGTGTGCAAAGCAAGGGACAAAGCACACGCGAGGATGCCGCCGCTCCTTTAGTCAGTAGGCAGTGCGCGCCTCCTTTATTTCGTGCTGCACAGAAGCATCCTTTCTGAAGTTTTTTTTCGACTCACAAAGAATTTTATAAGATCCACAGCGTTGTGGAGACCAGAGCTAGCATCATCCCTCAGTGCGCGTAGTTGTTAACGTCTAATATACGTGTTTTTCGAAACCCACATGTGACCCATTCCAGCTTGGTGAGGACAAGGCGTATTTCAAATCATAACCTCATAAATTTTACCCCCTTTTCTTTTTCTGATAGCCGCTCACTACTTCCCGTACAAATATATCTCTTCCATCGAAATGTAGGACATCATCGCCTCTTCTGCTCCCTTCCAGTAACGTTTACGGGGCGGACGATGCCAGGCTTCAAACTGAAACGAACGATCCTCGCCTAGGCCAGGAAACCAACGTCAGACGACGGTGCGGCATTTGAAATTTAATATACAAAACGATGGCAGGCAACCGGAAAGACAAGTAGTTAATACTGGAGCTCATTTTCTACGTCACTTTTGCATTAGTTTTACGAAGCAGATTTAGACTCTTTTATAAAGCTTTTATGGTATGCCACGTGGCTAATGGCGCGAATTAACACGCACAAAGGCACTTTTGTCCAGCGCGGACTCCCGTCTCATCTCCGAGTGTCCTTCGTTACGTCGCGGTGAGCTTGTCACAGTCCTTCCCAACAACGCACTCAAGCCCGGCAGCATGGAGCACGAAGAACTGAGACGACGACGGGAAAGGCAGCCTTGGAGGTCATTTAGAGGTCGGAGGCGTCGATGCTTGCTGTAAATAAAGGTGACGAATCGCCGTAACGAGCTGCGCCGGCTGGGGAGCTCGTAAGGGGGACGCAGCAGCTTGCGACCCCATCACTTCGACAGAGGGCGCCGCGGAGCCAATCACCGCCTCCGAGGCGAGTAAGAATTGAGAGCGCTGCCATCACTCAAGCATACGGCTTCGGTGGCACTCAAAGAACGCTCCGAAGAAAGCGCCAGCCGCCGACGAGTCCCACTGTGGCATCTTGGCCGTCTCCTATTGGGACGACGCGTCGCTGCCGTTTCAAAAGTGCTCCGGCGTGGCGCTAGTGCTGAGGGCAGCTCCAGTACCGATGTCTGTCATTGCTCCCTGGGTGTATGCGTCCTCTCTTGGAGAAACCCAACTTCCGCTTTGGTTTTTTTTTCCTTTTTTTTCGTCTTCGGTCGTTTCTGCACCCTGGCGCCACATGTGTCAGATGAGCAGGAACTAGTGCACGCTGTACGTTGTGCACTCGCTTTCACCAAACAACAAAGAAATAATCAACACAGCAACGCACCAAATAAACGCGCCCGGAGATCCGCTGATAATGCAGCTGCTCGATCGGATTCTGGCTGGAGCCTGTGCATCTCTCTCTCTCTCTCTTGGGACTTGGTATGAAACAGGTGGCAACTTTTCATTGCGCACTTTGGGACTTGTTTTTGTTCGTTTTGACTCGAGCAGTTTCGCTAATTTTTATTCCCTGTGGTGAAGCAACGGTCGAAAAGAATATCACTATCGTGACTTCACTTGGCTTTCGCGCTTTACTAATGGCGCCAGATCTCTGCAACGATCGTCAGCATTTCATTTTTTTTTTCAGGCTTTATTAAAGAGGTCGCTGCCGTATAGGAACTGTCATGACACGGGTTGGGCAGCGTCCCTATTCTACGTAAACGCGATGAACGACATGCGCGAATGGTGGACACCATTGATATGTCATTCATTGACATTGAAGAACAGAAGCGGTCATCAGTTTGTATTGTTTTTTTGTCTTGAATATATGATTTCGCGCTCCCACTACGGACATTTTTATTCCGAGCCGCAAAAATCACCGTAATCATTTAGAGCTATGAAAGTTAAAGAAACTTAAAAATAACATATTCGTATTGCTTGGTCAATGCGCGGACTGTCAGCTAATACACTTAATGCAAAAAGCAGCAGCGGTATTAACAGACACGCGCTATACAATCAGGAGGATTGTTCAATCAATTTCAGAACCGCAAAAGCACTGCGGCTGAAAAAAACTGCTCACGGGAGCAAGAACCTCAGAGAATGGAATAAAGTGCCGCAGCAAGCAGAAAAGCTGTTCACTGAAATATTGTACTACGTATATACAGATGGGTAACCGGAACTCTTCTTCTACGCACACAGAACTTCGCCGGTGACGCTTAGGTAAGAAAGCAGTTTCAGCCAACTAAATGCTTATTATGTGTCCTGAAAAATTCAGCTAGCAAGCTCACGTACTCAAGTAGACAGCATATCAAAGGACTGTATCAAGTGAAGCGGGCACGGCTGCTTTGAAAGTGGTAAAATAAATTGAATCGGTTGATGTTACAAAACCAAAACTGCCGACAGATATAGCGAAAAATGTTTACTCGCGTTACAAAAGAAAACGTATCGGACCAAGCCAGTAACATTACGCTTCGTTCCGGCTGTCGTTATCAGCTTGTACTATTATTTCATCAATATCCTAATCGCACAGCTACGAAGAAGCCTTTAAGAAGTGTAGTAGATAGATATTTTCAGTGCTTCAAAGTTTTATCCTACTAGTTCTGAATAGAAACGCGTTTTTACTTAACTTTCCTTGGTTCTCCAAATAAACCAACATTACGAACACGTCACTAACAAAAAATTTTGGAACCAGTTTCTTGGAAAATGGGAAATTGAGCTCGGAGGATCGGGCTCAAGAGAAAGTGACCGCTGTCGCCGATTACCACACAGCACCTCTGCTAGCTTCTATCGCTACGTCGCTATCGGCGTTACAGACTGGCTAACATTAGGTTTATGCTCTCTATATGCATCTCAGCCATCTTGCACACAGTCACCAGTGAAGCAATCAAATGAATTTTCTTCTATTCAGTACCCCAGTTTTTGTTAAGTGGCAGTTCGTGTTAAGCGCAATACCCTCTTTAACGAATATTCTTCGCGAAATCGTTTCAACTTTTTCCGATTGCTCATTCTTCATTTACAAAAAAAAAAGTAAAGAAACGTCTGCACACACCGCGTACTGCCTCGCACGAGCGGAGCGCAGTTGCTGCCACGCGCCCCGAGTAACGGCGGCGGAAAAACGCGGGTAACGGGCGATACAAGGAAGCGGCATTCAGACGGTTGTTCTCGCTCCAAAGGCATAACTGGCTCGCGAAATTTTCTGCACGCGCTACTTACGGCCGCACTGCTAACAGCGTTCGCGCCGTCCCTTTCCTCCTTCGCGGGGTGTGTGTGTGTGTGTGTGGGGGGGGGGGGGGGGGGGGGGGGGGGGCAGGCGGTCGTCGTCGCACTCGTTGTAAAAAAAAAAAAACAGCGGGCGGCAGAGAGCTCGCAGCAGCCGACGCGCAGTCGCTAGACCCGGCGCGAGCGCGAACAATGAGCGCCCGTGCTCGTGGTGCGGCCCACGGAGGCAAAGCACAAAGTTCGCCTTGAAGAACCTCGCAAACGGCTCTTGGCCTGTAAATAATGGCCGCCCATAAAAATGTCGGGTGTGAAATTGCGCTTCCTTTCGATAGTCGCGCCCGCCGCCGCCGCCACTAGCTTGCCAGCTAAAGAGAGGGTTCTGCCCCCCTTCCCTCGCCACCCCTCCCTGCAACCCTCCCTGCAACGCTTCCCTCCCCCTCCCTGCAACCGGCTCCTGCTGCCTAGCCCTGTGTCGTCGGTAGTGGTCGCTGTTGCGCACTTGCCCCCAGCGGGCTGGCTTTCCAAGCGTATACGCGACAGCAACGCTGTTTTTAGGGCCTTTCTCTACGCTTTCTCACTCCTTTAACGTGCCATGTTGTTGCCGCCGCCATCCCTCTAAATGAAATGGCGGCATTCCTTATGCATGCGTGAATAACTGCGTGCTTCGTGGAAACACTTCCCCTTCTACACTTCGGATTTTTCTTTAGTTTTTTTCTTGGCCTCCTAAACGAAAGTCAAAACACGTTGAATGCCATTCTCATCAGTATCTATCTTTGGCATAAAAATAAAAATGTTAACATTGGCTGCATGAGAGGAGATTGTACGGACGAAATTATTTACTCCTTTTTGCTGTGATTGGGAACTTCAAAGGACAATTTCGCTTTTAGGGTGACCTGCATGCACGGCCGTTTAATAAAGGGAGTCCTCCCTCTATCCTCATGAAAAGCCGAGTGTAGATTCAAAAGGTGACCACTGATTTTTTGCCTGAAATGACTCCTTCAAAGATGAAAAGGAGAAAGGTAAGCTGTAGCTTATTACACAAACAAAGCAAACGCCAAGTAAAAAAAAAAGTCCTGAAGGAAACTCCTTGGAGAAAATACTTTTTTTTTCTTTAAGTATTCGAGTTGAGTCGTGCTCAAATGAATGAACTGGTTGCTGTTCGAGTGGAACAAAGACTGATAGTCTGTGTCGTCTTCGAAATGCATGTAAGCATGAAATGTACAGCGGGGAAGGCATGGCGCATTCCAGGCTCGTGATATAGCTGCACTTAGTCTTGAGGAGCCTCCGTTTTATAGCTTGACACCGCGCTCGGCTTCCTTCGCTGCTTTTTGTGTGTAGTAACCCGTGTGACCAGAGCCATCCACGTGCCGAAGAAGGGGAGGTGACGTCAGCACACGCTACACCAACAACCCAGGAACGAATCGCTTCAGAGGCAACAACAACCTTCGCCTCGGTAGGAAAGAGGCTGTTGGCGCCATAGCTTCGGAAGGTGGTTGCGTTAGCCACGCGGGTCTCTACAGGTGTTTTAAGTACCGTCGCGTTCCGTCGCTTCTTGTTTTCTTAATGGGCAGAGCTTTCAGTGTCTCTTCAGCGGCCTTCTCAAACATTCGCGTCGCTGAAACGCAAAACGCCTGTGTGCTGTGTATGTCCGTGCACTTTAAAGAACCCTGAGAGTTTAAAATTTAACTTGAGCCCTTCATTACTGCGCCGCCTGCTCTGACTTCACCCTGTCCGAGTGGGAGGCCGCGCTGCTCAGCTTTATAGCCTGGACGACAGGCGACAGCCGGTGAACCGGGCCCGCTCGCCAGCCAAGGCCACAGGAGTTCCTGACTTAGGGCTCCTCCCGCGCGCTGTCACAAGAGGAGCTTCAAATTCTTTCACTTTCTTAAAGTTTATTACTTCTACTACTCCTTCATCCTTTCACTCCCTCCTTCCCCCTTCTCTCATGGCTCGCATGAGGTGTCCACCAAAGGAGTTGCGTAATGCACCTTTACTTTTCTCAAAATCACTTTTTTGTTTCGCAGTACGAACGCGTGAAAGAGGAGCTAACGCATTCCCTACACTTCAATCGCACTGATCGCCCGTGATGATGATGAAATAACTTTATTTGCACCCGTCAAGGAATCGGAGGGCGATGAAGACTTGATTCTTGACCGCCGTCATCTCCCTCCCCTTCCAGCGGACACTGGGATCCCGGTGTGTGTGTCCTCGGGCCAATGCGTGCGCTGTCTCGTTTCCTCGGAGGCCCTCGTGGACCCGAGTCCAGACTAGGCTTAGCTCTGCCGGTGTCGGGCTGGCAGCCAGGATTTTGACTTCTCCGGCAGTTACCCTGCCTACGTTGTAGTTGCGGATAGCCGATTTGGAATCGGTTATAATCACCCTGACATTCTGCTGAGCTAGGGTCAGCTAAATAGCTACCTCCTCAGCCACTGTTGCGTCCCTCTGTCGGATGCTGCAACACGAGACTCGGTCCCCGCCTTCCCTAGCGGTTAGGGCCACTAACCCGTTATCCCGCCTCTCCCACCCGGTACACCATGAGGGCAGACGAATGGGCAGAGCGAAAGCTCTACAGAAAAAAATTAGCCAACAGACTGGACGTGGTTTACACAGACGTGGCGGAATAGGAACGCAGATAACCCGTAAATTTTTTTTTTATGCTGGATGTGATTGGGACGAAAATGATCGGAGGTTTTCGGATGATTTCGGCTTAATGTTTGACCTCAGATTCTTCGACGTTTTTGGACGATGTTCGCCGAAATTTGCCTATAATAGCTAGAGGCATTCCATACGTGAATATTCGTGCGTGCTATGCGACGCACTCGCAACTTTCGGCCAAATTCTTACGGCATTAGAGCGGTACTGCCACCCCTGGCGCCGGGAACTTAGGGGGACCAATCTCAAAGCAGTACGTGCCAGCGACTCGTTATTGGTCGGCATTCTTGCTGACTTGCTAGCTCGCGCTAAGATGCGGCGACTGTCAAAGTGGCGGGTGCGAGCATTTCACGAACCGTTATTACGTGCGAGAAGATTTAGGGCGTTGGCAACAGACTTCCCGGCGTCAGCTGTCACAAGTAAGCCGCCAGACAGAGAAGGACCGGTCGATGGCTGCGTCCCTACGAGGCAGAAAGGAAGACGCATGTATGTGGAGCGAGGAGAGAGCATGGGCGTCGAACTCAAGCCAGAAACACTCCAGGTTCAAAACGCTCGTCTCATTGGTGCAGTCCCGCGCTAAAGGGCTTGTCATGCACTAAGGCTGTCCGCCCCCCCCCCCCCCCCCATAGCATTTTACACGCCTAAACAGGCCTCTTGTCGGTATCTCAGTTCAGACATGTCAATCTCTTGTCTTAGAGGCAGGCGCGTATGGTGTTTATTTAGTCACGTCAGGGTTCACATCAGAATCCTTATTTCTCGTGGTCTGCTAAATCGTTTGATAATGATTTTGATGATTTTTTCTGTAACGTGGGTCGCATAGAATTTCTCAGTCCACGATCTCTTAAACCCTCAATCTCAGATTTCGTCTGTCAGAAGCCTCTCTCTGTGACCTTGAGGTTGCTCGGGAAGAGTAATCCGAGTCTCACAAGCCCCACGGGTGGCAGCACCTGTCATCGCAGCGCAGTGACGCATCGCTTAACCGCTACAGCACTGCGCCAGGAGTGGTATGAGTACTGCCAGCAATCTATAAATTTAGAGTGGAGAATGATCAATTCGGCATATATGAGCATCAATGCATTAACGCTATTGCTTCAAAACCTAAACCTTTTCCTAAACTCGGCTTCATGTTGAAAACCGAGCCTCGAACCTTAACCGACGTGAAAACCGACGCCTAGCGCGCTTAATTCGCATTTGGCCTAGCCACGTCACCCGCCGCGGTGGCTCAGTGGTTAGGGCGCTCGACTACTGATCCGGAGTTCCCGGGTTCGAACCCGACCGCGGCGGCTGCGTTTTTATGGAGGAAAAACGCTAAGGCGCCCGTGTGCTGTGCGATGTCAGTGCACGTTAAAGATCCCCAGGTGGTCGAAATTATTCCGGAGCCCTCCACTACGGCACCTATTCTTCCTTTCTTCTTTCACTCCCTCCTTTATCCCTTCCCTTACGGCGCGGTTCAGGTGTCCAAAGATATATGAGACAAATACTGCGCCATTTCCTTTCCCCCAAAACCAATCATTATTATTATTATAGCCACGTCAAATCGTCCGCCATTTTTTTATTCTGCAACGCCAAGGAGAGTATGATTCCTCCGGGTTTTTTTTTTCTTGTGTCAACAGCCGTAACTACGAGAAATGCTTGCACCAAAGTCCGCAGCCTTTGCTGCATGAAAATTTTGTCGTGCACCACCGAGTCGCTCTTACGCAGCAACTTCCCACACTAGTAAAATCGCATTCGCCCTTTCATCATCCGCCTGAGTCACCAGAGCCCTCGAAATAGCGACATCAGAGCCCGTACCGATGCGTTGCATCTACAGAAAGCTTCTCGAGACTGCACTAAGCTGCTCCGACTGTGATGACATCTCCACACCCAAAGCAGACGGTAAGGAATGCTCGAGACTCGTGTCTAGTGTGCGCGCAGCCTTCAAAGCGACACTCACAGACGAACATCAAGAAAGCCGGAGCCGATGCCAACGGCCTCAAGTGCCAGCACGCGTGTGGAGCCACTAGCCGTCGTGAAATGAACAGCGGCGTCTTCAAACGGTCGCGCACACCTGCGCCAAGAGCACGATGCGTATACGCCGCATCTTCTTCTCCGTGACGTAATGTTTATCGCGTGCCGGCTTGGTGCACTGCTTCGCTTCAAGAGATGCCTGCCCTTTGTGAAACTCGCATAAATGGTGTCGTCAGACAGTTTCTGAAGTCAGGGCAACATGCTTGCGGCATGGTATCTTGCTCCGAGGTGCATGCAATTACTGGCTGCGTCATGCAATGCGCTCTTTTTTTTTCGTTTTTGTATCCTGCATACACTTTCCAATAATCGAAAAACTTTCAAGTGATCTTCTAATGCTCAGCCCGTTAATTGCTGTCTTTATTAGATGCTTCACTTGACCTCATGGTCCGCATGTTGCGGCTCGCGAGAGAGATGGACTTATGCGACGGTCAAGGTAAAATTTAGGACCGTGAGCGAACGTAAAACGTCTGTTTTCAATTTCAAGCGGCAACTGCGCTTCAACTAACAGATACGTTAAATATTTATGTATTTATAAGTACCTTATAATCTCCATTAATCGAGAGTTTTACGCGAGGTGTTATACAAGGGAACAAAATTACAAGCATGTGAGTGAAATTAAGTAAGTAGTAAAACCTGGCACATGAGTAGTCGTTTTAAAGCCCTAAAATGTTGTTTCTCATGGTGCATCTTGCATCTCACTTGCTAAATAGCACCCTTAAAGGAAACCAAACAGCACATGCAGCGTAGTCATGAGGAATGGAATTGCAACTCGAAATGACAACGTAGAAGTGGGTTCCTGTACTCTTCCTCACGGCTGTACTGGAAATTGATTTTCAGTTCAAGGGGCAAGAAAATACTGCAGTGGCCAACACCACAAGAGGCTGCTAACAAAGAACTTTGTAGGTAGTTTGGAATGCTAATATGAGATCATACCAAAGGGTTTCTGGCCTCGCTTGTTAAGCTGTTAATTTGAATCAATTGTTACGTTTAGTCAAAAATTTCCCGATAACGAAGGCATGCCAAGTAAGATTAACGTCTAAGGAAATTCTTTTCATATTTAAAAAATACACATGACAAGGACCGAGAGAAGGAAAAATGACACAAATGAAGGCGAAAGGAATCCGCTCTTTTAGAATAGCTTTCTTCTCGGTTGCGGTATATCTGTGTTTTTGTTTTCAATTACCCTAATTGCTTATTCCACGGAAGCAATAATGCGGAACAATTGTTAGTGTCGCGTCAGCCCGTATTTTTTTCATCTCCATGGGATGTTATTTAATAGCATAACATCAAGTAAACGACTTTACGTATGTTGAAAGAACCATCGAAGCCATCTCAGTGTCCCTTTAAGGAAAACGCGAAAAAGTCGCCTATGGTCCAGTCCGCCGCTGATTCTCTTTCGTCAGCTTCCAGCAGATTACTGTGAAGGCACTAAAAACATTTCCGGCACATTTGAGCGTTTGGAAAATGCAAGTAGTTAAAGCAACAAATAAAAACACAGCCTCAGTTCGACGAAGCTTTGTAAAGTACGGCGTAAAAAAAAAGAAGAAAAAAGCACCACGACCACCCCGCAAACGATTTCAACTTGAGCCACACTTCCAATACTACGCCTCCAGCGGCCGGGAACACTTGATGCGTGCAGCAGCGACAGCACTCGTCGGTAGCCAGTCCCTGCAGTTCGCCCTCGCTTAATAATTTATGCACGACCGGCAGGAAGCGCTTCATTAACGCCTGCCACTCTCCGTGCTCCTCCTGCACCAGTGCGTCTTTGGCGCACAGAATCGTTCTCAACCTGTTGTTGCTCTTTTTCATCATCGCGATCCGGGGCACGCTCCTCCAAACTCTCTCGCACTCATCCGGGCTCACCACCTCCAAAGCCTCCCTTCGCCTTATCCTCCCCTCTTGACTCCGCGCGGAAAGTTCCACCGGAGCCCGGCGGAGCGCTCAAATTTTAGCCCTCACTCGTCATCCATCTCTTCTTTCATCCCTCTCCCGCTCTTTAATTCGTTTCTTTCATTTCCTCAAATGCTACACAGCCAGAGTGGAGCCGGGACCGAATGATCCATTAAAGGCGTAATGATGCTTTCCGACGTTCCGTCAGCGATAAGCGGAATTTCGCACCTAAGCGCCGCCTCTTGCCGGCTTTTTGCTTGCCCCCCACCCCCACCCCCCTCTGCGGCTGGGGGTGTGCGTCGTCGGCGCGCCGGTGGCGACGAACTTGTCAGGTTGCGGAGCTTAGCAGCAACTCACGGCCGACTCCCTCCCGTGGCGCGTCGCTCAACTCGGGGCTCCTGCACGCCTGGCCTACTTGCGAGCGAGATATGCGGCTCGCTGCGCCGCTTGACTAATGACGCCGCGCGCCGATTACCTCTATGCCGCAGGGAATGCCGCCGCACTTTGTCTTTTTCCTTCGAAAACAATTGTTTTCTTTTTTTCGATATGGCACGCTTTTTTACGTCCTTAGTTTCGTGTCTCCGTTCCTGCAGAAATCTGCAGTGCAAATGTTTGCGCACGTCTGTGTGTGCTTGTTCGAACCAGTGATGTGCGCGCGTCTGTGCGCGTGCTGATTAGTGCACGTTCATTCGACTGCGCTTTTCTTGGACTCCGATTACCGCAGGTTCGGGAAGTATTGCTGAACCTCTCGACCCTCCAGGGGCAAACGCAGCAGGGGAACGAAAAAGTAACGGTGAAATCAAATTCGGAGCCTCAATTGGAAGGCTACCAATTTAAAGCGGAAGGCAACAGCCCCTGTTGTAACAACTTCCTCGCAGCACTTCGTGTGATCGCCAGTCATTTTTTTTTTTTGTAGCAATAGCTACGTTACGGTAGCATTTCGTGCCTTCATCGTGGCTGCGCCGCCACGCTGTCACGTGGTTGGTCACGTGGTGCGGAGTAGCTGCCGGCGGCGCGGCTCATCACGTGGCTCGTCACGTGGTTGGTCACGTGACCAAGTTTCACCCGGCCAGCTGTAGCCATCGCGTCACTCCACGTTTAACCAGAGCTAAACCACCGCCATTTTTTTCTTACACTGCCATATTTTTGTATATTCCTGAATTATAAATGGCCGAACCACAGCTTTCTTTCTTGAATCTCAAATTGTACGTTGATTTTTTGTACCTTTAGATGTATTTCTTAACTATATTATTTCGCTGACAAATTATTTGCCCTATACCACTTCTGGCTTTGAGAACAAGGCTGGTAGCTCCTAACCGACACCATTCGCCAGGTTTGGCACAAGAGGCAGGGGTAATAAAAGGCGATGAGTATAAACAATAAATTGTCAAAAGAACTGCTACATAATATGCCCCTCCATTTTTTTTTTTTGTAGTAATGAAAAAAAGACCCTAGTGCACCAAGTTAATGAAGCTAAAGTAAGTACCAAACGTGCCCAGGAAAACATAACCGCACAAAAATTATTTACTAACATGGCACCGCCTTGTTGGTACCTGTTAATACCTGTTATCACAGGTGTCAGTAATATTAATGAAGCATATATATGTAAAACTGCTCGCAGCTTCGCGTCACAGTGTGCGAAGGACTTGTAGCGATTGCTGCGTTCAAGCACTTTTTATAATCTTCAAACTTTTATTTACTTGCTGACGCGCAGCACTACCTACAGTAGTACACACCAAGTTCAGCAAATCGACCTCGTCAGTCAGCATCTCATCCTTACAGAGACGGCTACCTACATCGGTTGGCTCGCTTCAAATAAGGCGCGCAAACAAAATTTTACAACGAGGGACATGAGAAAGCAATGGTTTTCTCGGTAGACTGCTTGGCGTTAAAGTCTTTAAAGTCTTTTGGCCACTATACACCAGAGTATAGTTGCCTATCTTCGAGATGCGCGCGAACCCACTGCGGTGCTGCCCGAGATCACAAAAAGTCAATGAACACCGAAGAGCCCCGTGACAGACGACAGAAGCAGCAGAACGTCACTGCCACTGGCAGCGTGCCGCTTGTTCCGCCGCCTACAGGAGACAGCAGTCATGAAAGCAGCGCTAATACATTATAGCAGCACCGAGGCGCTGATCCTTCTCACGAGAGCAATGCACTTCTATGTGCATGTGCATGACAGCGCCATCCAGCAGTGAAAGGCGGATATTTGGGAACAGGAGCACGGCCGAACACGAGCGGACCCGACCGAGAGCATTCCCGTCGAAGAGGTTTCCGGTTACCAATGTGAAGGCCCACATCACGCCAAAGCTAATACATAGAAAACCCTGAAAAATGTACCTGAGAATCTCGGACGCAGAGACCGCATAATCGGTCTCTCTTAGACTTCATTAGCTCTACAAACGCTTTTTAATTTATAAACTCAGCCCCCTTTTCATTCAATCAACCATTCACTTTTTATTCCTTGATACAAAACACATCGCTAGAAAAGTAACTTCGTTGTAGATGACAACATGTTTGCACAGTAACGCGCATGAATTAACACGTGCCTAGTTTTTGTTACATCGAACCTAACGGTACATCGTGCTATATAAAGCTTTAGAGCAGCCTAGATGTGTTAAAAGCATTGCGCGTATAATAGACCAGGTAGATGAAGGCGAAGTGTTCGCCGTTTTTAAATAACAGGGATGAGTGAACAATCACGTTCCTCTCCATAGATTTCAACAACGACGCTGACATTCAAGTCACTGCGAATTGCTTTTCTACATGTACTTGCAGTAGCTAGCGCTGAACCTGGCAGTGTTTAAACTAAATCGGCTAGCAGCCACGTTCACGAAGAAAGTGGCTCCTGAAACGAGGGGCTCGTGCCATTGCCTTATTCTAACGCGAATCACGTTCGCGATTTGGGCTGTTTAAAGGATGCTAATCAAGTTTAGCGCTATTTTCTCTAGCTCAAATGGTGGTTGCAACTGGAGTACCATTTATGTATCACTGACTGCTTTATTACTCCGTAACAAAAGGCAGGATGAAACGGCTAAAGGCTCCTTACGAAAAGACTTTGGCCTCAAGGGCGCTCAAATGCGTCTGAAGAGGCCAGAATCTGTATAAAAATTAGACGGGTCGTTCCCGGCAGCTATTCACGCGGCAGACAGGCACACGTCTCTGTATGTTGAACAAACGTTCATAATACTGCTTCTTATCTACCCTATATATGATGCATTAATGCTTTAGCAATTTCAGCCAGACATTCACAGTTCACTGAAAGGTGTAAACAGTTTCACGTGAAAGTTGCTTCTTGCCCTGTAAAGCAGGTAAAAGGGTTTAATTGCGAAATCACCGTCATCGGCATAACCACTGAAACCGAAATACCCGTCCATCGAAACTCATATATTCTGCGCAGTTACACGGGTGATGATGCAGTTTGTGTGCCGAAACCACAACCCATCCTCGCTATCGAGTGTTCAATACATCACACTCTGTCAGATTTTGTTGATATCATTTTGCTCGCAACAGGATGAGGTCTTTATTTTGATTATTCAATTTTAACGAAAATCACACCATTTGTGTCACAGCACATATGACAGTTTTCTGCATCATAAATTCGTTTTTTTTTAGGTGGGGGTACCCCCGGGATACCATTAACGCTGTGTTCCTTCACAGACCATCAGTCGCATGTTTAATCAGTAAAGTGAAACTAAAGCTCGAAGTCAAATGCCTGGTGCTTCGCCATAGCGTAACAGTATAAAAAATGTGCTTGAACTTATGAAACTGAAATGAACTCCTAACCGCTGAAAAACAATGTGAAATCATTGCAGAAAATTATCGATTTCTAAAGTTTTATTAAGTGGAAATTTTTTATTCAAGGAAACACTCAAGCTGGAATATCGTTGAATTAATTCACCTCATGGCGATGTCAGCATGACACCAATATCTCAATTTCTAAAAAAAAAACCCCTCCAAAGTAGCCATACAGACGTCATTAGCGGCGGTGTCAGCGAAGGCGCCCAGGAAAGCACGCCCCAACCTTTCATAAGCGGACCATAGAATATTCAACTCGCAGGTAAAGCTCCGCCACAAGTTTTCCTTCATAACAGGCCCTTCAGATGTTCACAGTGCTATGGAGGAGCCATAGTCAAAGTTATGCAATGACCCTGAAGAGGCAATAGAGAGCTGACTGTTGGGAAAACGGTATCTATGACGGCGTCAATGTTTTGCACTTGTCCTTGTTTTATCAGCCACAATCGTAATCAAAGCACTGACCAATGACCTTCGAGATAAAATGAGAAGGGCCACGTCACACTCCCTGTTCACTCCTCGGTCACTCCCGTTGGCAGCCCCGTTTCATGCGGGTGGCCTACGCTGTTCGCTGCAGATGTCGCAGTCAGTTAACCATGTGATAACTTTATTTCCGTAAGTTATGGAGGATAATGTGGACAAAAACCGCTTGAGAAAAGAGCGGCTTGACGCAAGGCCGCAGCTCTCTCTACAAAGGAAGCAGCAATGACGGGGAAATATTCAGAAGAGTTTACATTTGCATATATGTGCGCATCTGTTAAATGTCACTTCTCGCCCCTGATTAGGACAAAAAGGAGAGTTTTACTTTTCCCCTCATTTCTTTATCAGTTTTGCACGTTAAAGATCCCCAGGTGGTCGAAATTATTCCGGAGCCCTCCACTACGGCACCTCTCTCTTCCTTCCTTCTTTCACTCCCTCCTTTACCCTTCCCTTACGGCGCGGTTCAGGTGTCCAACGATATATGAGACAGATACTGCGCCATTTCCTTTCCCCCAAAAACCAATTAATATTATTATTATTCACTACCCAATGCATTGAGATGGAATGGCTTTTGGGTGAGACTCTGCAAAAGGTGAGAGGCAGTGCGAAGTCTGAATAAAAGACAATACTGGCGCCTCCTATGGCACTTTACTCCAAAGGAAATAGCTGAATTGTGTCTGAAAGCGGTGGCTAAGCAAAGGCAAATAAGTAGCATTTCCTCTGCACTGCCACGTTTAGAAAGAAAGTATCCCCATGAAAAGCGTTGCATACATACTAAGAGCTTTCCCCTAAAATGCGTGCTTATTTTTTAACACAAGAACTTAAATTATCGTCTTTTAAATTGCACAGGGCGCATAGCACGCCACACATGTGACTCAACCAAGAGAAGATGACGCTTGTGAGTGAGCTGCTTGTTGTTCCTTCAATGCAAAAAGGGGTGGAGGGGAGAGGAGGGGGGGGGGGCGTTCTCGTCCTCTCCTACCCGTCCCCGCTTCCTCTCCCGGTTTCGAAACACAACAAAGAGATTCTCCGAGTCGCTAATGAACACTTTAAGCCCACGTGTTTCGTTTTGTTGGGCAACATCGGTCCATTGTCTTCGCACGCGCGACAGCTGGGCTCCCTGTGCCGGAGTTACCCTCTTACGCGTACTCGGTGGGTGGCTCTGTGTTCTTGATGCGCGGAGGCTGCTCGCATGACGAGAGCTGTCGCCGCGACAGGAGCGCGCAAAGAATAACAAGGGAGAAGTGGGGACGAGGGAAGGCAGGATTTGTCATGCGTACCATGCTCCGTTAAGCGCGGTTCCCGCTATTTTAAATGATGAGTTCCGAGTAAAGGAAAGCGCAGCGGAAGCAGACGACGTACGGAGCAGCTGTTCACAGCTGGATGTGGCTCCGGCAAAGGCGATGAGGCAGAAGGAAAAGACTGCCGCGTTAGTGAAATCGAGTCAGTCAAACACTGTATAACGGTGTAGTGCAGCGAAGAGTGTATCCGAGCGTAGTGGGATACTGTACTGTGCCGTAGTTCCATGTAATGCACCGTGGCATATCGGAGTATAGTTCGGCGAGACCTTGTGCACCGCGATGTAGAATGTGTCGTTTATGGCAACGTCAAACAATGAAGTGCAGTTACACGCGTTGTCACGGTAGGCATCTCGTTAATGCAAGATGAGATGGCAGTACGTGAATTGTTCCTGGTTTCTAGCCAACCCAGGGCGATTACGCGCGAACACGAAAATCATGAACCCAGAAATGCGCGTCGATTCGCAGCCTCGTTTCGCAAGCGACGCAGAAACTGGCAGTCCAACATATACGCAGAGCTAGCATTGGACTCTTCGCTGTAACGTCACAGTAGCCAACCAGCTACAGTAACTGGATAAAAGTATCTGCCAGTGAGTATCCAACGCTTTCGGTCGAGCCACCCAAACACAGTCCTGTACCCCACAGAGAGTTGCGGGTCAAATAATACGATAGATCTTGCCGTTGTATTCAAAGCGGCTTCTGTCGGTGTCCAACGCGTTACCCATTTCTTCTTCGTTCATCATTCTCGCGCGCTCGAGGCTCGGTGGTACATCCGCTCCGAGAGCGATGTGACACCGACCATTCCGACCCACCGCGGTCTCCATTCAAGACCAGCGAGGCTTATCGGTGCCTCTCCCCCGGCGCCGCCGCTCCTTTGTGTGCTCAGGGCAGACCCCGAGTGATCGCCGCCGCGTGACGCGCCGCCGCGCAAAATAAAAATGCAAACAGTTCCTCCCCGCGGGCGAACCCGCGACTCTGCGGACGCGATTTCATCCGAACAGCGCGCGAAAGTGTTGGAACTGGAGCGAAGATAGATACAAAAAAATAAGGCGTACAGAGCACGAGGAGAGGAATACTGGATGATGAAAGGCCGCGTTAACCGGTCCAGCTGAAGATGGATGATGGAATGAAAAGCTGATATGTTAATCTTGCAGTGGGCGCCGCCCCTTCGCTGACATTATCGTACAATACGTCAAAGCCTTCCTCGCCCATATGCGCCGTTGTCGGTTCGCGGAGCTCGTGCGTGAGCTCTCGTGTGCAGATTTGACGTCATCGAGCCTGTTTAACTCGCGTTTTTTTCCCACTCTATCTTGCATTTCGCCCAGCCGCCGCTTTAATAGGGCAGAATAGAAGAATGGGAATACGAGTTGATCTTCCTATGAAGACGAGCATAGGATGGCGGAAGGTACTCGGAAATGACTGTTACCCCAGTTCTAAGATATCTAAGTAAATCAGCGGACGACGAGCTTAGTTGTAAGCTAAACTAAAAATAAATGTCACCCTAACATGAAAATACCACCTTCTTGTTTTGCTGTTACATTTAAACGCTACTGTAACGTCGTGCCTTTCCGGTCAATCATTAAGAGCAGGGAATATCTCAATGTGAACACGAAATAAGAATTGATAACTACGGTCACATTATGATAAACTGCAACTGAATTTGCAGCACGCGGCTTTGCTTGCCTTTAAGTTATGAATAGGACGTTAGGATTTCTCACTTACCATTGCTGTTGCCGACACCGCTATCGCTGCCATCGGGTGCTGGCTGAGCAGGTGTACCAGCCGCACGAGCAGTCAGTTCTCGTTTCGGTAATAACAGCGACTGGCTGGGAAGATCTACACCTGCACGGTGGGCAAGTTGTGAAGACTTCACAGGTCATTTGACCTATCTGGCAGGTGCCACATTCCGTCCACATGCTCCGGCGGCTCCTACGCCGGGCAGTCTTTTTCCGACATGGGAGTACTAAAGCTCAGCGTTAAAAATATTAAATTAATGGGCGCATTCTCGGATACTGAACAATGACAGCATGTCATTTTATGACACCAGGGCATAGGCTGCCACGGTTACAAGCTAGACACGACATCTTTCGCCTAACTCTCCCGGCACACGAAGGTTTCCTTGCCACAGAAATGACGTCCTCCTCGAGTGAAGCTGAGGGCAACCATTGGCATATAGGAAAAAGTTTGAAGTAATTTTTTGTTACGTCCGGGAATTCTCCTTCATTTATTCCGATCGGTCCATGGTTTCTCGGCTCAAATTTGAACCTTGCGCTGTTGCTGCTTTCACCAACTGGTCACCCCCCCCCCCCCCCCAAAAAAAAAGAGTGTCTTTGTGTGTGCTTGTGCTGTAGAAATCGTGACTTCCCGCTCTTTCTGTGTTGGTAGGTAGGGATAATTCTTGTCACTGCGCCATCTACGCCCGCGGTCAATGCGAGGAAGACCGTTTTTCTAGCTTTTCTTCCTCTAATACTTATGCTTGTAAAACATCGTATTCCTTTACTGCTGCTTCTGCTTTTCCTACGTCAGCATCTTCTACTAATCCTGCATGCTCTACAACTTCTACTTCCACAAATCTGCACCCGGACCTTTTCACACAAAGAAAAATATCGAAGGTGCAATTTCACTGTTTTAAGTAAAAAGCTAAAACAGTTATTATTAAACTCATTTTAGCTTCACCCGCGCGACACGCTAGCTAGCAAGCCATGGCGTCTTCAAATAGGGACACGCGCTCAATGGTGCACAACGTTTGTTATTAATGTCAGCGCACCGACACCTTAAATCGTCATGATTGTTTCCTGTAAAGTATAAAAAAAGAACTTAGGAAAATCTCAGCGCAAACAAGTTGATAGTTGAAGAAAAATAAGCGCTAGAGCATGCTCATTCAGCGACTTATTTCGTTTGTGTCGTGAGCCGTCTTTGTCAACTTTTTCAACCACAACAAGTAAAATCGTGAAAAGCGAAGCCCGTATCAGTAATCGAACCTTTATGTAGCAATTGCACTTTCATTCGCAGTGACTTTCATAAGACTGGAGTTAAGGAATATATTATTTGTTGGTCCTCGTTTGAGGACACTAAGGTCGAAGGGTTACGCACCCCATAAAAAAAGCTTTTTTCGTCTGTCTCAGTTAAGGAGAGTAGCTATCAGCATGAAATGCTTAGTCAGGACTGGCTCTACATATTCTAGGACGGGTCGTAGATGGCGCTTGCGCCACTCCTCTGATTCTGTTTTCGCCACGTGCTTTTCACGTTTCGAAAGGCGTTAATTCCGGCTTGCGTCTTCGGCCTTAGCAGCGGGCTCGACCGCCTTGGCTGCCTGCTCGGGTTCGCATCCAGCCGCATAATACTGCCGTTGCCAAGCAGTCGAGCTCTCTACTCTCGCGTGGCATCCACGCAGTGCTCTAGATCCTATACACCGGGCTCCACTGGGGGCAGAAGACGGTCAGAAGTGCGGTACTACTACTGTTCGCATTTGTTTCGTCCGGGAGGGAGCCAAGAACGTCTGCTAGCGTTTACTACTTTATAGTTTTGAAACAAATGTCCTTACAGCCCGAGTGCTTATGACTTAACCTGAGGTAGCCAATTCCATCGCACCAATGAGCATTGTCCTGTGTTCGTGACTCTTCAATCGATTACCCCTTCGTTTATTTTCTTGCTTTCATAGTTCCTAATTCACTTCATGTCAAAAGGTAATATTTGAGCAAGAGTCCTAAACCGAATCGCGATTCAGCGCATTTCCCCGGCTTGCTCTTGCTCAAGCACGTTCGGATGCTTTTTGCGCACTTCACGGAGTCCATTTTCCATGCATCGGGCGCAGTAGGCGACATTGGTTCTCAGTGGACCGTGCGCACTGCAAAGTCATGCCGCCCATTCCATCTGCACGCACACACACAGACACGGACACATTTCTTTTTCTTCTCCCAGCCTCTCCCGGAAGGCAACTGTTTTCGGATCAGCGAACTGGGTCGAGCAGTCTTCCTGCAATCTTGGTTCTCCCTAATTAAGGGCTATTCGCCCACTCTGTCTAATTAAGCTGAACTGATTCAGAACGACCCCGAGGAGCAGATTTCGGGAAAACCTTTTTTCTTTGTCTTTGTGCGTTAATTTTTTTTTGTGCAGGTGCGATGGTTTAGTCCTACAAAAAATGTTCTTTTTATCTTGGCGTATCTTAATTGGTCGACTCGCTTTGGCCCGCTCCACTACAAAGTCGCAAACAAAAAAAAATTAAAAAACAGAGATCACTCAGTACACATACCTACTTCTTGCAATAAGTGCGTTTTCAGTTTAAAAGGCGTTTCTCATAAGGTACCTGTTTCTGAATGTCATATTATATATTACCTTAAAAAAAAATCTGTAGCCTACATTCTCGAGAACTAGCCAAAATGCTAGTACAGTTCGTGTAAATTTCAACATGCAGAACAGTGCACAGCTGTGCTTCCTACGTCCCGTGACACGGCGCCGATCTTGATGTTGGTTCCTGTATCAATGTTATCTTTGCCACCTGCTCTTCTATTTTGCAGTACCTTACCGAGTAATGAAGCACGTCATGTGTGCGAGAATCCATGCGAACAGGTCATTTGAGGAACCAAATAAACAAAACGAAAAATCAAAGTACAAAAAACAGAGCATTGTTTATCATCGTTGACTATTGGCAGATCCTAAATTTCTGGATGATAATGTAATAGCGTGGACGCAGGGGAATCCCTGGTTTATGCACCTTTGGTAGTCCGTATATGGCGGGCGCTGAGCCGTTTGCACATAGCAACTGATAATAAAGCCGTTTTATAGACGTAGGGATGCCCTTGAAGATTTCTGCTAGCATTTTTTGAAGAGACGTCTGCACTTTGGAAGTAGGGTCTTTCGGGATCCGGCAGTAAATGGTCTCGTCCTGAAGCATGGCCTCCATTTTTTTTCTTGTTAGAAGACCGGTCAAGGATAACAGTGACCGGTGAAGGATAACAGACCACTTACTGCCAGATCCCGAAAGACCCTACTCCCAAAGTGCAGACGTCTCTTCAAGAAATGCTTGCAGAAATCTTCAAGGGCATCCCTCCGTCTATGAAGCGGCTTTATTATCAGTTGCTATGTACAAACGGCTCAGCGCCCGCCATATACGGACTACCAAAGGTGCATAAACCAGGGATTCCCCTGCGCCCAATAGTGGATTTTAGAAAGTCTCCTTTATACTCGTGGTCACAGTACCTTCATGGTGTTCTCTCTCCGCTAATGGGCAAGACAGGCACAGACATCAAGAATTCATCCGACTTCATCAACAAGGTCAAAGAGCTCGCCCTGGAAGACACAGATGAGATCGTTTCTTTCGACGTCTGCTCGCTTTTTACAAGCGTGCCTGTTGATCTCGCAGTTGAGACATGTAAGCAACGTCTCGAGAATGACACCTCATGGCAGGACCGGACAGCGTTCGAAGCAGCGGAACTTTTCCAACTTTGCTGTTCTGTCTCGCCAACACGTATTTTACGTACAGCGGCAACTTATACCAGCAGACCTTTGGCACAGCAATGGGGGCAGCCATCTCGGTCACAGCGGCTAACATCGCTATGTAAGCCATCGAAAGCAAAGCTTTCGCCACCTTCCAACCACGACCAAAAGTATTTCTGAGGTATGTGGACGACTGCTTCTGCGTCATAGACCGGAAGCACACCCGCACTTTCCTCGATCACCTTAATGCCATTGAGCCCTCAATCAACTTTACTGTTGAGGAAGAGAGCCTTCCGTTCCTCGACACCGTGGTAACACGTACTCCGACAGGTCTCAGTTTTCGCGTCTACCGGAAACCGACGCATTCCGGAAGGTACCTAAATTTCAATTCAGCACACCCTGTTAGTCATAAGCGGTCAGTGGTTGCATCTCTAATGAACCGTGCCAGGGAAGTATGCAGTGAAGACACCGCCCTAAACCACGAAATGAAGACCGTGGAAAAAGATTTGAAAAGGATTGGCTACCCGCTTTCCTTCATTCGGAACACGCAAAGAGTGGCTCTATCAAGTAAGCCTACTGCCCGGGAAGACGAAAGTGCTAACGCACCGAAACCGAAACGAGCCGCTATCCCGTATGTATCAGGGATCAGCGAGGCGCTGGCGCGGATGTTCCGCAAGCACGGCATTCCATGTGGCCCATGTCCCAACAAGCAGGATAAGAAATGAGCTTGTAAACATGAAAGACCAGCTCCCTCGTGCCAATTTTTCCGGCGTGGTTTACAGGATTGCCTGCGCCGACTGTTCATCAGCTTACATAGGCGAAACGAAAGATTTCGAGGGACTCCTGAAAGAACATCAGTACAATGTACCAAAAAGAAAAGTGACAACGAACGCAATCGCGGAGCATGCGCAAGAGACTGGTCATGAAATTAACTGGGATTAATCATCCAGACTACGCCAAACACAATAACTAAGAATGACGGCACATTGCACCCTATCTACGCGAAATGCCTCAGAACGATAGTAACCGCTACAAAAAGCCCGGGACGTCCAGCTGGTTGCTCATTTTTTATTTATTTTTATTTATTTAGAAATACTGCGGTCTTGAACAACAAGACCATCGCAGGTAGGTACATAATTTGTGTAACACCAAAGGACACAAAAAAAAGGAAATACAGCAGACAAGGCGTCACAGCAACGAAATTAGTACATCACACTGTACTGTATCGTTTCACAACCTCAGAATATATATACTGCAGTCATAGAGCCAAGCATATAATTAAGTAAATCTCAACAAATTACTCATCAACCGAACATTCAAAATTTCGTCACTTGTTGCAGCAGCGCCTCAAAATGGGACAAATTATTCTCTTCGACTATATGACCAGCAAGGTTGTTCCATTCGGTAATAGTTCTAGGAAAATAGGAATATTTGTAGCAGTTCGTTCTTGTGGATTAAGGTTTTACGGAAAGAGAATGTCTCAGGCGTGTTGCATAACCGCTAGAGTAACTAACAATTTTCGAGATGTCAATGTTGTATTGCCCATGAATTAACTGGAAAAAGAATTTCAAACGACAGATACGGTTTCTATCAGTAACGGATGGTAAGCCACTCTTTTTAATAAGATTAGTGATAGAAGTGCGACCATAGGAATTATAAATAAATCTTACTGCTTTCTTTTGAATCCTTTCTAATTTGTTAATGTTAATCTTGGTATATGGGTCCTAGATCATTACGGCATATTCTAAGATTGGCCGCACAATAGTGTTATACGCAAGGAAACGTGTTTCAGGAGTAGCGAACCGTAGTGCACGCCTCAAGAAGAATATTTTGCGCAGAGCATTTGCCGAGATGGTATCAATATGTTTGTTCCAGGAAAGATTATTGGAAATCCATAGGCCGAGATATTTGTAGCATGTTACCTCTGAGAGTGCACTATCGGAAGTACCATACTGGTAGAGAAGAGGATTCCTTTTAAGCGTTATTCTCATATATACTGTTTTATCAAAATTTATCACCATTTGCCACCTATCACACCAGCGCATTACCTTCCGAAAGTCATTATTTAGCCTGATTTGATCTTCACTTGAGTTAATTCGTTCATAGAGGACACAATCATCGGCATATAACTTAACATTGTGAACAAGAGAGCCGTAGCGCTCTCGAAACGTAATAATTTTGTTGACCTTGGTCAGTGACAAGTGAACCTCATCAAGCCATGATTCCCGACCAGACGGTATGCCGTCGAACCCTCGACTACATCACTTTACGCCAGATAAACAGTTATTTGTCACATCAGTGTCAGTTTGTGCATTATGGTGACCATGCCTCGGCACTGGGCCAGTTCTTTCATGGGGCCCTCGGGGTACAATTTTAGCACCGCTGTTTTTTCCTGCTATAATGACCTATGAAATCAAATTCATGTTAAAATTTTCATGTTAAAATTAATTTGCTATACTACGCGTTGCGTAGTATAGCAACGTACTATAGCGCGAAATAAAGGACACTATTGAAAAGGGTAAACTGAACAATGCTTTAGGAAAATTAGCAGAGTCATAATAAAAAGCAGGTGAGAAATAATCTCGGAAAAATGCGCTTTGTGCAGTTAAATATAATCTGCGTATTCCTTGAATAAGGTAAATCTTCAAGCTGTCTTATAATAACGTTGCTTGAGAGCTTCAATTCTATCTAATACATTGGAATGAGCGTGAGCAAATTGCAAAAAGCAAAGCAGTGGCCAAATTGTTCTTCCAAAAAGGGCTGTGCGCCATTCGGCAAATACAAAACTTCTAGCCTATGTCACATTTACCGACCCAGTCTCATAACACCCTAACGTAGCCTTGTTCACACTCATTAAGAGAATGTTACATTTCTTGTAATGGTGCCAAGAAAAGTTGCGCAATTCATCTACAATTTAAAGAGATGTAGATGCTGTCCTACTGAACTGCTACGCTCCGGGGGTCTTCACACGATGTCCAGTAGAACAAAATTATGTCTTTTATCCTTTCTTTATTTTTCGTTAAACAATCTTTTCGAGATATATAGGTTTTTTTTTGTCATAGGCATGTTTTCCGCGATTCATTTTTACTAAAAGCAGCCAGATATGGAAACAAACTGCATCCATCGATTACCGAACAGCCAAAATTTGACAAATTTTTTGAACTTGCTGAAAGATTTGTTTTCAAGTTTCTTTTAGCATGGCTATGCCAGTCTGTTCAATGCATGCTCTAAGTGTTTCTCTCTCTTCAATTTGACAGCTGCAAGTTCAGTTCTTTTGTTTGCTTCGACAGCTGCCTTTGTTTGTGCTACATGTTTGTCGTCCTTTTCTTAGGGCTTCAAGTTGAATGCAACAAAACTCTACGCCAGTGTGTATTTTTGCATCAGACCTATAAAACTCCCCCATGAAACAGACAGTGTTCTGAAATAAATAATCAGCCAATTAAACAATGGATACTCACATGGCAAGAATCAAAGTACTCAAACAACGGGAAACAACACCGCTGCAGCGCACTGCTTTTCAATCTTCACATATAAATTTTTTTCAACTAAACTAACGTATAAGAGGGCACTAATACAGGGAATGCGGCGAAAATAGCCCAAAAGAACAACATCTTAGGATTTTCTATTACCTTTTGTCCTTTTGATTCATTTTGTTTATCTAAGGTCTGTTTCGTGACAATAAAACTTCCGATGTTAGTCGTCATAGCATCTGTCCTTTCAAAGAAAAAAAAATAATAATCGAACTCAGTTGCCTCTCCTTTATGGCGAAAAATATAGAGAGAGACAAGGCAACGAACCACACCAACTCTCAAACATCCTTCCCTGATAGAACGCCCGAGATGCCAGCACAGTACTTATTTATGTCCGGAAGACCAGAACCCAGCGAATGCATAAATCTAGGCGGGCTCTTGGATCTTGCACCTTTGTAAGGGGAAAGAAATTTGCAAATGGGCTTCGGGACTTAAAAGAGCCCAGAACAGGCCGGACGACGGGCATTCCCTCTAGGGAGTTATTCCAGCCGACGGTGTCCGAAATATTTAACCGGAGAGGGGCGGGCGAGTATGGTTTTCTCCTTTTGCGTGAGCGCTTCGCTGCAAGTCATTTTTACGGCTGTTTCTTCTTTTTTTAAGAAAAGAGACACCCCACAACTAACAGCCTTCCTTTTTTCCTCAGATGTTTGACGTAAATCATGGTCGTAGTGAGAACTATCACTGCTTTGCTTTCTCTCGCAAGCATTTCTTCATGTTTTGCTTTTCTCTGTAGAAACGGCCAAGCCTCCGAAAGAGTTTCAAGCGCCGAGTTGAAAAAAAAATCTGCTTTGAAGTGTGCTGCACCTAGTTTATAGCGGTACTAAAACTGTATAGCTGCGAAAGTTGCTTCGATTTAAGGTAAAAAAAAGACACCTGCTACGGAGATCTGCATTATAATCATAAACTGCCTAGTCGTCGACACATAACGGAAACCTGGAAAAAGGCTCACCTATCGCCGATGCTTCTTCATATATACCTGTAAGCGGGCGGTTGGTTGAATTTCAAACGTCATGAAGAAATGCGCATTGTGCAATATTTGTTCGGCGTGTCTTACCTTTAGCAAGTGCAGCAAATAATCTATTTTGTACTGCTGCAGAGTTTACATACGCGCATATAAAAATATTATGCATTGTCAAGACAATTAAGTATCACAGAGTTTCTGCTTTTTTATTATCGCTATATACCAGCCACCAGTAGGACTGTCAACTTTTAAAAAAAAGTGAAACTCGCCCAACAGTAAGTGCTAAGGGGCTGTCGACGACGACACCATTACACACGAGAATAGCACGAGCTACTCAGCTGTTAGGATTATGCAATGGCATTTCACAACTATGCTCATGTAAAGTGCAGTAAAACCCCTGGCTGTTTACACTGCAAATTGTAAACACATAAAAAAATTCAGATTCCAAATGCATTTTACCTTTCAGAAAGCTAAAATGAACATGATTAGATTCGTAAATATCATAATCTATGACAAATAAAGGTAGCTGTGCAACATGGGCTTCAGGGCGAGCACATATTGGTCATTTCGGCATGCAGAGAAACTTTTTTCACAGTATAGCTCTATGTGGTATCACAGAAGAGAGTAACTTAATGTGACGCACGGTATTTTCAATGCGTCAAAAGAGGGTATGTCTGGGCAATATGAAACTTTCAACATTTCGGACGAAGGCAATGCCCAAAACAATAATAGGTAAATTATCACACCGAAGATCAGTAAAACAAACGATGGTAACGTCAATTCATTATTCTGCGTTGACGTAAAATTACTGAAGCGTTATTTGCAAGTGTGGAATCAGCTGCTAACTCCTCTTTTTCTTACTGGAAGGAGATTAAAGATGACGTAACCTTACTTTTCGTGAAGATATGTTTGCGAAGTTAAGTTGTTGAGGAGAAATTGTTGCTGTCGCCAGAGTGCCATCATTACAATAAACATCAAGGATCACAAGGCGAGGCACTTTCTTCATGGACGAGCGCAAGCTAAACTTTACCATTTTCAGATGAACAGAGAATTGGGATAGATGGCGAAGGTCATGCACTTTTAAGGCTGCAAAAAATGACGAACAGGAACAAAGGAGTGCATATAAGTTTTTTTTAAGTACTTAGAAAAAAATAGACTTGCTTACATCATTAAACTGGCTTTGCATTTGTACGACACGGCTCTCACCGACTTTCGCACCGCACTTCACACGAAGACGCCCTTGCATTTCGGGCGCTCCGATGACTGCGTCCAAATCTTAGTTCATTCAAAACTTTTTCTCAGTGGCAAAGAAAAATATAAACTTTTAAGCATGTTGTCTGTGCGCGCAGCCTCTCACAGAACCAGTGATTCCTCTTGAGTCGAGCATATAAAAAAGAGAAGAAAATTAACGAATGGCGCTCGCGTTTCCGGATTGTTTCTTCGTGACATTAGCAGCAGAATTCCAGGCCATTAATTGCAATCCCGAAGAAGCAAGATTCCTTTTTTCTGTTTTTCTTTCGAGCTCTCTCCCTCCCTCTCTCTGCTTCCTTTTAAATTCACCCCGTATGATAAACAGAAGCCATAAAGAGCGTTGCGCGAAGTATACCGCTGCGGGCACCAATCAGCTGAGTTTAAACTTTTGGATTTCCACTCACGCCTAGCCCACAGATTTCGCGCAGCATAGCAGCTGAACTCGTTCACACGCTGTCTGCTCGCGGTAACTGGCGCCCTCTTTCACTAAATGAAAAAAGAGCTAGCAAGGTGTGTTCTACTCCGCCATAGCGGCTGCGCCGAGCATATTCTTCTCAGCTAGCAGCTGTCTACCAGAAAAATAGCGGAAATATTCTCTTATCCCAGATCACGCACAGAAGCTCCCACACTGTCTTCAATCACTTTGAACGACCAAATATTTTGGTAGCTGCACATCGCGCTTTTATAGCTTTAAAAATTAATGTGGATTAGCTCAGCTAATCCAGGATATACAAAGCGAAAGATATCGGCGTTCACTGTGTTCATTGGTGTTGGCGTTGACAATGTTCTAGACGGCGATAGCTTTGAGCAAAGGAGGGGCATATAACTGGCTCCCTGGATATGTGGACGCCTCATTCGTGCTTTGATTCATAGTGAGAGAGAGATGTGGAATGAATGAATTAGCGCTGATAGCGTTGTGGCTGACATGCGGCACTGCAGCAATACCTAGGCCGCAGCGTTCATTTGGTGATCAATCTCTCGCGATCAACCATTAACTGCATGCGACCTCCCAGGGTGACAGGGAGGGTGCGCTGCCTATCCAGTGTGTGGAACGCAATCAAAGCAGGCTTTTGACACCAACGCCATGTACATGAAAGCGAGATTCAAGTCTCCACTGGCCCACGGAGCCGGTTGTGCGCCTTTCCTTTCGTGAAAATGAACGGCCTTTGCAAAGTTGTCAACGCAAATGAACTGTATGAACGCCGTCGGCTGACTTGTTTGGTTTTTGAGGAAAGGAAATTGCACAGTAACCGTCTCGTATATCTCGGTGGACACCCGAACCGTGCCGTAAAGGAAGGGATAAAGGAGGGAGGGAAAGAAGAAAGAAAAAGAAAACTGAAAACTTAAACTTGCATTTTGAGGAAGGAATTGACCCGCCGCGGTGGCTCAGTGGTTAGGGCGCTCGACTACTGATCCGGAGTTCCCGGGTTCGAACCCGACCGCGGCGGCTGCGTTTTTATGGAGGAAAAACGCTAAGGCGCCCGTGTGCTGTGCGATGTCAGTGCACGTTAAAGATCCCCAGGTGGTCGAAATTATTCCGGAGCCCTCCACTACGGCACCTTCTTCTTTCCTCTTTCACTCCCTCCCTTATCCCTTCCCTTACGGCGCGGTTCAGGTGTCCAACGATATATGAGACAGATACTGCGCCATTTCCTTTCCCAAAAAAAAACCAATTATTATTATTTTGAGGAAACCCGCCGCGGTGGCTCAGTGGTTAGCGCGCTCGGCTACTGATCCGGAGTTCCCGGGTTCGAACCCGACCGCGGCGGCTGCGTTTTTATGGAGGAAAAACGCTAAGGCGCTCGTGTGCTGTGCGATGTCAGTGCACGTTAAAGATCCCCAGGTGGTCGAGATTATTCCGGAGCCCTCCACTACGGCACCTCATTCTTCCTTTCTTCTTTCACTCCCTCCTTATCCCTTCCCTTACGGCGCGGTTCAGGTGTCCAACGATATATGAGACAGATACTGCGCCATTTCCTTTCCCTCAAAAGCAATTATTATTATTATTATTATTATTATTATTATTATTATTATTATTATTATTATTATTATTATTATTATTATTATTATTATTATTATTATTATTATTATTATTATTATTATTATTATTATGAGGAAAGGCGCGGCGCTGCTTAGTGGCGGAACACCTGTGGCTCGGTGTGACTAGGGAGCGAGAGAGAGAAAAGGCGACGGAGTCGGCGGCAGCCACATGCGCCGTGAGTGACGTGACTCATGCTCCGACATACGACGGCTCGCGCGAAGCGCGGTGTTGACTAGCGTAGTGAAGCTTTTCGCCTCAAAAACTAGTGCGTGCAGTTAATAATTAATTGCATACTATGATGATTAATTACAGACGATTGATGCCGTCCGCATCCCCGGCAAGCATTAGCTGTTTCTATGAAGAACCAGCATGTGGGGTGATGTCACAATAATTGGGGCAAGTGCATCTTGACATCGCTCGATGGGAGTGGAAATGCCGAGCGGCTCCTCGCGCAGTGTTCAAAATTATGTTATGTTCCATTGATTACCTGTGACTGAAACTTGCTACAAGACATCCCTTTATGGCAAAAAAAAATAAATCATATAGTTTTTCGTGTTCAAAAAGTTGCGTCTTTACACCTGCAATGCTCGATAGCAGCCAAATGCCAAAATGAAACGAGAAGCAAAAGTTTTTAGGCCAGACAAGCTTATCTATACTGCGAGCTATACAGAAGAGCGGAGAATCCTATATCGCAAACATAGACACAGCAAACACGGACAATCTCGTAACGTACCTTAATCACTTTTTGTGCTTATTTAAATCCTTCAGCGCAAAACAGTTCACAATTTTGCCAGCGCCTATCAATTAGTCGATGATTTATTATAAAAAATTGGAAGCGACACTTGGTCTCCGCCTTAAGGGTTGACTTCATGGCTTTACTGGGTTAACGCTCATATATGCGGAACTGGTCATTTTCGTCTTTCACATTCACAGATCGCTGGGAGTCCTCATACCGCTCCAGGCGCAGTGGTGCAGCGGTCAAGCGCTGGCCCTGCGATGGCAGCCGCTGCCATCGGTGTGGCTTGTGCGACCCGGGTTGATCTTCATATAGTCAACATCTTGCGACCAGTCATTAATTCAACTGTTCATTTAACGGATTTAACAATCCGGTGGGTAGGTTGTAGTGACGCCACAAGGTCACGTGGCCTAGGTTGCTTCTGCGGGAATTTTTCGCTCACAACACCGCCGACGCCGACGCGGGATTTTCTGCACAACGGGAGCCTTAACGCTATAGCGTTAAAAAAAAAACTTTTGTGATATATTTTATCTGAAATTGCAGTGGTTTGTGCGTTCGTGCTCTCCAAAAAAATAATCTAGGCTAGTTGCTTCCACATGGCTAAAAGTTAACGATTTAAAAAAAATGAACACGAAAAAACGAACTACTTGTGCATATGGCAAGCTTTAGATACATTTTTCAGTGCCAAGAAAGGACAAAAAGAAACAAAAGAAATATATAAAATACAAGACATGAATAAATATGCACGTTCGTAAATTCCCTCATGGTTTTTTTTTTTTGCGTGAAATTTAAAGTATTGAGAGGAACGGTTTCCGTGGTTTCTGTGGCAACAGTCAACCATTTGCGCCTTGTTACGCTCTCGCCATACCCTCCTCCTTCCATGGTAACCACTCACCGGTTAAGCATTGCTCCGCTCACGTGATACCTTCCTCCTTGCGCAGTAACCACCCTCCAGCTGGTTCCCATGGCAATGCAAGCACCGGTTACGCCGACGACTACGACAGACAACGACATACTACTACAACGCGAAACCCAGGAATGGGCGCTTAACAGCTGTCACTGCAAAAATAGGTGAGGAGGGCATTCGAACATGCCTCCGGCTCTTGCTTCCCTTCATCCATACCTTAATCATATCCCTATTCTTCTCCCTTGTCCTTAATCACACGGCGGCGGTATTTACGGAGCCTGCCGTGAAATGCTACCTAGATTTTAAACTTAAAAGCTAGGTACACTACGCGAACCCATAAGAAACGCCATTGTTGGAGGTCGCAGCTAGCAAAGAGCGTATTTTTTGCTTCACTGTAGCATAAAACTAGAATTACTAATTACCTTTTTAATTACGGGACGTCCGCGAAAGTTTTGGTTTGAAACTTGCGCTTCGTTAAAATAAATCTCAAAGGGTAGGATTAAAGTACGAAGAAGTACGACTGCCGACCGTACTTCTGGGATCTCATCCGTGAAAAAGTGTTTTTGAACCCTAAATTGATCAAACAGTATATTCGTTCACCGACATGCCTTTGCGCGACTCCAACAACACTGACAAAGCGAAAGACAGGCTTCATTGCCTCAACTCTAGGAGTACCGAGGGAATAGATGCAGATACTGGAGCAGCCTTCCCGGCCAGCAACTCCATGGCCCAGAGAGTAGACATTGACAAAGGCTGCGACTCATGTTGCAGTTATTACACAGAGTAACCTGCAACAAGCTAAATAGAAAAGGCAAAAGAGCCTACGGCAAAAACAGTATTTGTTACTGTAACCCTACCTTTAGTGCGAGCGCTCGCCTACTCTGCCACGGCTGCTGAAACAGTATACGTCGTCGCTGGCATTGCAAAACCCTGCGAGCCTTCGAAAGAATATGCCCCGTGTTTTACAACATTGAACTCAGGTGTATCATGCTGGAGAAGCGTTTACTTCGGCCTCCTCGGCGTTTCTCAATTCTCGCACAGACTGCTGCCTTTTTCGACACTCGCATCGGCTCGCCTCTTCCCGAGCTTTCGTCCCAAGAAGGCGCCGTCGGGTTATCAGCCCCTTTTCGTTGGCTTCGCTAATTCGCTCCTTCTTTCCCTCCTAATGTGTCGCCCATGAACACGTGCGGGTTGGTAAAATCACACACAACGGAAGCAGAAATAGGCTATTTTCGCGAAAGCTGTTCACGAAAGAATGCTGACAGAAGCAGCGCGCCTCTGGCCGGTGACGGAAGATAAAGAAACGCTACGTGCATCGGGCGTGATGGAAAAGAAAAATTCCATCTAACAAAGAGGAGGAAAGCCACTCAGACGTCCATTTATCCACTGATGTTCTCCATCGAGTTAGTTATACACCGTATATGGCTTTCTATTTCGCTTTGTTCTGTTGATAGTTTTTTCTACGTCTGTGTGTAGGGGGTGGGAGGGAGAGGAAGGCGCCCGCTGTTGAGCTGTTCCGTGATGAGGGGATGCGAACAAAGAAGAAACTAGATGCAAAGGAAAGAAAAAGAAGCTAGCCCGTCTATAGGGGGGGCCCCGAGACTGAAAACGCGGCGCACAGGACGCCGGGAAAATGAAGCTGACAAGCTGGACAGAATAAAGTTCTGTTGTTCTGAACGACACATGCCTCGGAATGAAGTCATTTCGTAGAAGGCACTTTCTTTCAGCGTTTCTTTGCTTTGCTTTTCGCTTTTTTTACATCTCCTTTTCTTCTTATTCTCCTACTTATTTCTGCGCACGCACGTGCTGGGCAAGTCGAATTACGGTGCTTTCTTTTCTGTCATCATTGTTTTCTACCACCTAGAGTTTAGTTACCATAAACGTATCCATACTCAGCACAATATAACGCGATGCAGAGATGAACTGGAACATCTTAAGGGCTTTTCGGATTTGGTATTTTGATTCTTAGCTCAGAGTGGCAAGTAAAAAGCTTCTTCTTCTTCTACTTCTACTTCTTCTTCTTCTTCTTTCACTTCTTCCTCTTCTTCCTCTTCTGCTTCCCCTTCCTCTTCCTCTTCTTCCCCTCTTCTTCTTCTTCTTCTTCTTCTTCTTCTTCCTCTTCTTCTTCCTCTTCTTCCTCTTCTTCTTCTTTTTATTCTTCCTCTTCTTCTTTTCCTTTCTATTCTTTTTCTTTTCCTCTTCTTCTTCTCCTCCTCCTCTTTCCTCTTAAAACATGGCAAATGAAACCTGGAGCTTCTTCGTTTTCTTCTTTTCTTCTCTCTTTTTTTTTGTCTAAGTGCTTCTCTGGAAAGTATATCATTTAAAGCAGAAAGCTGGGCTAGTTTGTCCTATCGTTTTCTCGGTCTATATCTATACGCTTGTTCATGCCAACTATTATGTCTTCTAGTTCGAAGCTACACTGGAAACCAAGCGCAGACAACGACGAAATATAGGCATAAAGCACAGACATAAAAATAAGCATTGGCCACAAGTTCATGGCATTCTTCGTTTTTTGAGCTGAAATACATGTTGAGGCCCTTTCGTCAGCAGGCACAGAAAGCATACGTGATAAATATACAAGTTTACTTGTGTGCTAGTATCTATAGATACTATGGGCAGTAACATATATTAGATATCGTTGTCTTCAGCATCTGCTTCTGCTGTGAAATGTTTACAGTGAGTAAAGCGCGAAATGTGTTGAAAATTCTTAAACAAGTGTTAAACGTAAGGCAGTGGACAACGGCGAGCGAAATTGCATAACTTTAGCTTTTTAAGATTCGCATTATGTTCTACCACCGAGAAAAATACGAAAGAAAACTTCTGTTTCATAAACAACATGAATGGCTTAAAAACGACAGGAATTCATACACGTCGTACACTTCCACAGTCAAAGAATTACAGCCGTAATAATAAAAAATGCGTTTATTCTTATTTAATTGTAGTCTTTATCATCCGAAGCTGTTTCTGCAACGCAAACTCAGCTACACTTTCCTTTTGTAAAACGTACCACCGCCCGAGAGAGAGAAAATTTTCATACAATTTTACTCGGTTAATCACGAAATATTGTGCAGCAGCAGTACGTTTTTACAAGGTTACGCTTGTGTTTCAATGATTAACCATTGTTTGCTGAGTTAACCTGGCGGTTATGCTTGGTCTTTCACGGTTATTTCCGTTGGGTCTCAATGAAGAAACATTGTTTTGCTGAGTTAATCTGGCGGTTATGCTCCTTGACCAAAACCCAGACGGGTTTTTCACAAACTCACGGATTAATAATTTAGTCGCTGGAGCGCTGTTAGCCAGAAGTTCTCTCGATTTTTGCTTTCAGTAAGCCGCCTTCGTATCCAATTGCAACTGTCGTTCTTCTTCGGTATCTTGCTGACGTCTTCTCTGCACATACTGCCTCTGTGCTTCCATTTGTTTCTAACTCTTAGTCACGACATCGGCCTCCGTTGATTCCCGCTGCCGCTGTTGTCTTGCCCTTTGCTGTTCCCTTCGTCGCACATTATTATGTGCACATAAGGAAGTCTCGAATGTAAGTCAATTTAAAAAAAAAAAGAGGTCGTTCATTCCTTTGAAACACAATTTAAATTGTACTATGGTTTACCATTATAGTTCTGGTTTCGACGTAGTTTTTTTAATGTATAATCCATAAGTATATAAATTTCCTTGTTTCGCATTAATATCAAGCTGCAATGAGCTCGAGTAGTATATGTTTTCTGTGTTTATTTTTCTGACCTGCAAATTGTGCTCATATCGATTTTTTATTTGCTGCCTGCTTCTTTCATGTGAATTCTTATGGTGTTGAATATTGCTTCTATCGCTCTAGTGTCTGCCCCTGAAATGTGAAAGAGGTGTAGCGGCTTAAGCCAAGAGGCACTGGAGCCTCATTTTTCCTAACCTTGTAGGTATACTGTTCAAATCTAATTTATGACAGTATAAACTTCAACTGGTTTTCGCGCACCTCTGCTCGATCAAAAGTTAATGTCATAGGCTACAGTAGTGCTATTAAATGATTGTCTGCAGTATGTGAACCAGCAACTGACCTTTCATGATGTTGCATTGATAACCGCCTACTTCACTGACAACTCTTTATTAGTTCATTAAAAGTCACATCATAATTTGAAACAGGGGATCATTTGTTGGTTTCCTTTAGCTCTAAGGATGCGTCTGCCTCCTAAGCTCGAAGTTTAATAAATACATTTAAACAACAAGAACTATGGTCCTTTCAATTTCAATTCTGATTATTCATCTTCCTTACACGCTCATGATAACTGCGCCAAAAGACATACTCTTCAGAGGGTGAAAGCACGTTCAGCTGTGGCTTGTATTTTCACTGGTAAAATTCGCGTTTTCATCGTGTCTTTGAACAAACGCAAACCGAGGTACTTCTTACCTTTCGAAATATTCACATTGATTTAGTACAGACACACACAAAAAAAAGAGAGGAATAGAGTAGGCACTAACAAGCACTAAAAGATTTATTTTTTAAACCACAGCTTTCAAGATTGCAGCAGCTGTAAGCAGCGCGAAAAGGAGGAGGATAAGAAAAAATGGTGTTCTTGAAAATTCCTGTCACTGACGACTTTGCTGTTTAATTTTAAGGTCTTGTATTTACTTCGATATAAATTGTACAGACTGGGCAGTCTATTTTTCTTCTCTTCAAAATACGTTTTTTTAGTTCAGCAAAGTATGTTATTTTAGTACTCTTTTTTCTTTTCGGATACTGAAATGCAAGCATTATATAGTCTCTGGAAATTAACTGTCGTTTGGTTACTCACTACGTTGAATTGTACTTAGTTAAGTTTATACATAGCTATGACAGACTATGAAAGACAAGACGATTCACTACTCCAGGCATGTCTGCAAAAGAATAGCACTTTGGAGATCGTGTTTACTTGCCTGTTCAGCAAAGTGTCTGCAGCGCATCACAGAAGCTTTGGAAAAATACCGCGGTACAGGCATCTACAAGGTATCGTTTAGAATTTTACTAAGACGGTAAATAAACAACTTCAACTTTAACCTGATGAGGCAATGAGAAAAGTATTTTAGCCTTTTTTTCCCATGAGACTCTCCCGAAACGCCGGCTGCAGTTTTTAGAACGGCGTATACCAAACGTGTCTCAAAAAACTATCTGAGTCATCCCAATTACAACCGCAAGCGCAAAGAGCTACATGTGAAAACCATCGTCAGAAATTCCCGGTGCTGTGTGCTGGTTTTGGCAAGGCTTATTATTTCTGTATTTGTTAAAGAAATGGCCAAAGAGGATGAAAGAAGCTACTGTAAGCGGCGTCGCACGACACTAATTCTGATGTGAAACGTTTGGCTTTTCTGGTTATAACGCCATCGTCATAAGAAGACTGACTACGTCCGCTGCTGTATAAAGACCTCTCTCCGTTGACTTCCATTTTACCTTCTTCTCTGGTTACAAGAGGAGGACTTTACTATGATAATCTGCGTTCAGCTAGCCACCTGAAAACGCAGCAATTGACGAGTAACGTCAGCCACGAAGGCATAAATTATAAACCAACCTACTCTCCTCTTTCATAGATTTTGCGGTACTTTAGTTTCCTTCGATGATTCTGCGTAAAGAACAGAAAACAGCGTGCTTCTTCTCTGACAGACTTCTTCAGCATCACCCTCGAACCCAGCTCACGTTCGCTTGGGGTCCCGCCGCGGTGGCTCAGTGGTTAGGGCGCTCGGCTACTGATCCGGAGTTCCCGGGTTCGAACCCGACCGCGGCGGCTGCGTTTTTATGGAGGAAAAACGCTAAGGCGCCCGTGTGCTGTGCGATGTCAGTGCACGTTAAAGATCCCCAGGTGGTCGAAATTATTCCGGAGCCCTCCACTACGGCACCTATTTGTTTCTCTCTTCTTTCACTCCCTCCTTTATCCCTTCCCTTACGGCGCGGTTCAGGTGTCCAGCGGTATACGAGACAGATACTGCGCCATTTTCTTTCCCCAAAAACCAATTATTATTATGATTATTATTATTCGCTGCGGAATAAAGGCCTCTTCTATTGATCTCCAATTAGCCCTGACAAGCGCCAGCCGCGGCTGATCTATTCCACCATATTTCCCTCGTCTCCTCACCTGACCATGGCACGTGAAAATATGTCTCCCTTCTCTTGGAGTTCACCCTCTCATCCCGCGAAACCAGATATAATCCGTTCGCCTCATTGATCGTCCAGCCTGAGTCTATTCCTACTCTTGATTTGGACTAGGATATCATTAACTAGCGCTTATTCCCTTGCCTACACTGCTCCGTGCATCACTCTAATTATTCCGCTGGAAACACGCTCCATATCGAGGTGACAGACTGGTAAATTTTATTCTCGCCATGCAACGCACTTAACCCGTCAGGCCGAGCCCTCTCAACATCCTTTTGTTTAATTCTCTATGCAACTCCCTTCGTTCTTTCTTCGTTTTTTTTTTCTATATTCTCTCTTGCCGCCCAACAAGGGCATTCCTACAAGAGGGCGCGTTTCGTTTCTGGCTCCGAATAATTAGTCGCCTCATTTCTTTCGCGCGCAGTGGGCATTACCCCCTCCCCCCTCCCTTTCCTTTCGTGCATTCTGTCCTGTTTTATCGTATCCGGCGCGGCACAGCTCTCTTGAGGTCGTTATTCACCGCCGCCTGAAATGGCGCGCATTTGCGGTGGCGCCTCGTCCCGTCCCATTTGTCAGAGCGATCAAAGCGGCCCGTCGCATTTCGCCCAAGGCCCCTGTCGTCCATCTGAACGGTGCTACGCAGAGCTAGATGCGAGTGAGCCGTCCATAGACGGAGCGCCGAGCTGCCGTCAGAGCAAAGATCCGATCAGGCGACATGTTGCAACCACGAACACTCCGTAAGTCACTCGGTATCAACACATGAAAGGCTAGTTTTCCGTCTACGCATCTTGTATTATAGAAGAAAATTTCCTGCTGCAGCTAATTTTTTTCTGTTGGTTGACGATCTTGATGACGTTGCTTGCTGTCATTGATCGACCATAAACAAACGTGTTTGGTGAAAAAAGACAACTTCTTCACTATCTACACTGCCGTCCTAAGTAATCGCAAAGGTATCGTTTCGGTTCGTTCAATAGCCCCGGCGTACGCTGATGAAGAAACTCCTGCAGTTCATGATTAATGACGGCGTATGCCCGTTTTGTTTTTACCTGTTTTGTTTTTGACAGTTTTTCTTTACCAACCTTGAACCAATATCTCTGAACCGTCATATAAGTACGTTTACGGAGGTGCCTTCAGATAGCAAGTAATCAAGTTCAATAGGAGTGCACGCTATGCTTAACAGAGATAATTCATATTCAACTCCGTCATAACAAAGGAACCGAATTCGACCAATGGGATAAAAGGCAACCAGCCATACTTTTTATCTCTACACAAACTGCCTCTGCCTTTGACGTTCGGGGTAGATACGTTGCCCGTACTAGGGTTCCCTGTCGCCCCTCTCCTTTCGAGATGGCGGGTGCATCCAGGCACCCTAGCCTGTACTGCCTTTCCATTCCCCTGCTGCTTCCAAAAGTCATAGAGAGGGCACCCTTTTGCGGGCGACGACCGATGATATATACGCCTTAATTGTATGCCTTCCCAGACTTTCGTACCACATCTGTGACGGAACCATTTGTTGTACAGCATTGCGGATCATGTCATACGATTTTTTTATTTACAGTACTGCCAGCCGCTGTTAGCGGCCAAAGCAATAGTGGAAAGAGTATATAGTGCATATACAAGAAGGTGCACGCGTGGTTTACATCGAGCCGCGTTCAGAAACAAACAGATACAACAGATTACATCAGTAGCAAACATGCGTGAAGTTTTAGAAACTCTTGTGCGTTTGCCAAGGAAGATAAGGGAATACCATCATGACGCGCACGAAAAAAGAGGAACATCATGCACACTGCAGTCAGAAAGTAAACATAAATGTTTCAAGAGATGCTGAGTTGACCACTTCGGAAGGTTGCGCGTTCCATTCAAAAATGGTTCTTGAGAGAAAATGGTTCATGGTTCATGGGGGTTTAACGTCCCAAAGCGACTCAGGCTATAAAGGACGCCGTAGTGAAGGGCTCCGGAAATTTCGACCACTTGGGGTTCTTTAACGTGCACAGTACACGGGCCTCTAGAATTTCGCCTCCATCGAAATTTGACCGTCGCGGCCGGGATCTAACCCGCGTCTTTCGGGCCAGCAGCCGAGCGCCGTAACCACTCAGCCACCGCGGCGGCGCAGAGTAAAGAATGTCGATATGCATTTGTTCTGCACTGGGGCATTATAGCGTTGCGCTGTGTTTTCTTCCAGTAGGTCGCGTGGTACTGAGCTGCATGTAGGCATTAAAAGCTAGTCTGGTATTCTTATTGATGATATTAAGCAAGTTTTAGTCGGTCTTCGACGCAGCTCAAGCCGGCGAAAGCCCCATCGCGTAAGAAGACTGCTCCCGGATACGTGTCTTCCGTAAGCATTCATGACGAATCGGAGAGAATTTCGTGGCCCTCCTTCAATATGGATGATCTCTTCAAAATGAGGGTTCCAGACGACATCAGCATACTCAAGAAGTAGAAGACGCACAAGGGACGTGTAGGTCATTAGTCTGGTCTTGGAGTTGCAGCGTTTTAATCTATGCCTCAGTGTCCAGAGTCTTTGAGTGTCGCCTGCAACTGTGTTCTTATTGTGAGCGCTCCAATTGAAGTTTGTTTCGAGCGTGAGTACAAAGTACTTGCATGGGCTGACAGAGGAAATTTCTTCACGAATCTTGTACCTGAAGGCTAGTGGATTTTGCTTGCGTGTTACCACCACGTGGGTGCAATTGGACGTATTCAAGCTTACGTCACACGCTCGACACCGGTCAGCGACTGCCGTAAGATAGGCGTTCAACACCTGTTGATCGTCGGCTATTCTGATACTGATATAAACAACACAATCATCTGCAAAAAAGCGGCAGCGCACAGGGTAATCAACTGACATATCATAGAGATAAATAAGGAAAAGTAACGGCACAGCACAGATTACGGTGGAACCTTTGAGAGGACCGCAGTTAATTCAGATGCAGACTTCTCCAGTTTGACGTATTGCTGACGTTCGGAAAGGTAAGAACTGAGCTATTGCGTGATGCTTGTTTTCTTTTAACAGTTTTTAGCTTTATTTATAGCATAGTATGTGAAACACAATCAAAAGACTTTTTAAGTGCTGAAAAACTTTGTCTATTTGTCCACATTTATCTAAAACCGCAACAAACTTGTTTGTAGAGTAGAATAAGTGCATGATAATGGACAAGTCTCGTCGAAAACCATGTTGACTGCTTAGGAAAAAATTGTAGCTCTCCAAATATGAACTGATGTGATTAAATATGAAGTATTCCACGATCTTTCTCGACGCACACAGCAAAGAAATCGACCCGTAGTTGATAGCACAGTGCTTATCTCCGGATATCTAGACCGGAACAATTTTGCCGATTTTTCAGTCCATTAGAACTTCCCTACTGCGCAGGCTTTCTTGAAAAATTACGAGTAAATATTTAGCACACCATTCGGCATACATGCAGAGAAACACGTTTGGAATGTCATCTGAGCCAGTGGAATATTTTGTGTTCATGTTAAGTATAGCAGACAAAATTCAATGTTCATCAATTTGAACATCGAGGATTACATCTAGCGCGTGATGCTGAAGCTGTACGACTTCGTCAGTCCCTCACAGATACACGCTGGAAAAATAGCTATTAAAAGCTGTCGCTTTTAATAACAGTGTCTTTAGCCTCATCACAAACTAACCTTACTTTATCTATCGTCCCTTTTCTAGCAGCCAAGTTCCTCCAAAACTCTTAAAAGCCAAGTGCCTACAAGTGTGGCTGCCGAATTTTTTGTTGTTGCTGTGTACGTGCACTCCTCCACTGCTGTTGTGTGATAGCAGAGGGGCGTAAGGTGGCGTTCAAGATGCATTAACACAGCATTGTACCTTGCATCCCTTCTCCTTTGTTTCTATTGTAACCCCGAGAGAGAGACAATAAACAGCTTCATTAATTCATAAAGTTTCGTACACAAGGAAGAGAACTAAGTTATACTCTGTACTATCCAACCAATAATTCTCACGTTTTTTTTTTCATTTATACACGACTCTAGGACACAAACTGTACCTATATTGCGCTGAAGCATGCATAGTAAAATTTTGCATTGAACCGTTTTCTGCAGCCCGCTGTAGAAAGTTGTCGCAGATTTTGTACCAAACAGATGACATTGCGTAAACAACCAACCCTCCTCGCCGCAAGTTACCGCGCAAATTGGCCGAAACGAAACGAAGGTTACGCCTGCGTCAGCAGTGTTAAAGACCTGTCGTTATCGGCGAAGCCCGCAATTAATCTTCAGGGCCGGAGGAGGCACTCGGACAAAAACAAAGACGTGCGCAAGCTATTCGAATTCCACGGAAGCAATGGTGGCAGCCGAGAGCGTCAACCGCAGGGAGCGTGTCCCATACCTCCTATACGCGGCGGGGGCGAGGCACGGAGGAAGAAGTCACAATGACGAGACGTGACGGTCGTTAGCGGCTACCGCGTCACGGCAACGTGCTCCCGCGATCACGCGCGACGTGCGCGAGAATCCCCCGCCTCTGTCTCTGGCATCGCGGCAAACAAAACGATGGCCCACTCCAGTTAGGGAGGGGGGGGGGGGGGGGGACGCCATCGCACAAGGTCCCTGGAGTGGCGGTGCTTACGAGGTCGGTTTGTTCTTCGGGTTCGTGTTGTTCTTGCTGCGATGTGCGCGGTCAGCGAAAGGTCGGCCATCACTAGCAGACAAGCCGGCGCGCTATCGTGCCAAGTACGTGTGTCGTGGAGCTGGCCGCGGAACCTTCGCTACCACCACCTGCCTCCTCTTTCCCCGATACTCAAGCCGCGGCCGTGTTCCGCCGGCTCTGGTGTCCCTACAATGGCTCCTCGTGCCGTGTAGCGACTGCCATCCCCTCTTCCCCCTGTGTCCCAGAAGAGGTGCAACACGTGTTGCCGCGCGCTCGACAGACACCTCCATCGCAGAGTGGCGGTCGACGGGGCCGTAGCCGAGGCACGTGTCAGCGCGACGCTAACGAAACACATTAGAACACCGAAGGAGAGAAAGAGAGAGTCACACCGCTGATGCGTCGAGTGTCTAGGTTTGCTGGAAAGCGTCCAGAACTCCAGAAGAAATGGAACTGAAGATACTTGGGCGCTTGTTGTATGATGCAAGGTGTATGCGGGCATCAGATAACAGAAGTAACGGAAACAGCGGCGGAATCGACTGGATGCATTTATATCAGCAAAACCTAAGCATGGTAGGAGCCAGACGAGCACCGGCAGCAGACGGTATAGACAGCCTTTTAAAGAAAAGCTACACAAATTAAAGTGAAAGGTGTCCTTCGTGCGCGATTGTTGTTTTTGACACGAACTGACCCTAATCTACAATATAAGCAAAGATAATATGGTTATGATGTGCTGTGTCGTGTGGTGTTGTGTTGTGCTGTGCCGTGTTGTGTTGTGCTGAGCTGTGTTGTGTTGTGTTGTGTTGTGTTGTGTTGTGTTGCGTTCTGTTGTGTTGTGTTGTGCTGTGCTGTGCTATGCTGTGCTGTACTGTGCTGTGCTGTGTGTGTAGTGTAGTGTGGTTTGGTGTAGTGCAGTGTAGTGTTGTGTTGTGTTGTGTTGTGTTCTGTTGTGCTGTGTTGGGCTGTGCTGTGTAGTGTTGTGTTGTGTCGTGTTGTGTCGTGTTGTGTTGTGTTGTGCCATACTCTACCTGCAAATCCCATCTTGCAAGTTGAGCGTCTTGCATGGATGTTTCCATGGGAATCATTTTTACTCACTTTTGTGCAAAACCCGAATGTGCTAAAAATAAATTAAGAAGTGTCAGTACAGCCACCTTCAGCCAGCCCAATTCCTTTCTACCTTCTCCTCAGCCGTCAACTCTTGAGTACGTGCGTGCTACCAGCCAGACTCAATACACGCACGGGGCTCACGTTAGATTTTATCGATACTGAAAAGTTATGAGTCATGATTTCGTCCAGAAGGACACGCGCAACGTTACTAGGGCAAAACTCTACTCTCCCTTCCATGAGTTCATCCAAGCGGCGGGACTGAAAGACTCCACCTAACACGGCCTGGTCTCCCACTACAACCCTTGCTATTATTTTTACGCCGTTCCTTTCCCTCTTCCTTTTCTCCACATAAATTATGTCATTAGAGAGGCAGAGAGCGGGCGCAGTAAACATATTTATCTCTCTTTCTCAAGGGTGCTCCTTAGTCGGGTACACTCGCCACTGTGAGTGAGCTGCCATGCAATATGATGTCGCGTCAAGCCCACTTTCTCCTGGATTTATATTTTTCGTTAATGTCATTTGAAAGTGATTAAGGACCAGTTGTTACTTGGGCTTCCAAATATTTTCGGCTTCTCTACGAGATGATTAAGATGGAAACATTTTTTATTAGATTTAAAATTGATGGTTGGTGACCCCAAGGTCAGCTCCAGAAATTCCAAGGCCAGCATCGGCACGCAACTTCTTGCGGTCGATCATTTCTTACGCCTACAACGTACCAGGTGTTTTAGGGAGCCCACCTCTAATTTTTAAATACGTTTTTTTAGATATAAGGATGGTCTTGCCATCACAGTAATGCTAATATGAGAGGACATCAGAAAAAAGGCGAGTCATGTTCGCTTCTAGGTTAGCTAACTAATTTTTGTAGTTAACTTTGGGACTATTGCAGTTAGGCGCCTGGTTACAGTTATAGTTTTGTAGCGGGCCGTGAGTAATAGCGACATTCGTTCATGACAATTCAGAAACGCAATTACCCTCAGCGCTGTGTTTAAACAAATTTTGGCCATTTCGCGCGCAAAGGTGCGTGGTTTCAAAAAGCACGCTTCTTTGGCGAGCGCAAAACAACATTCCCAGTTCAAGCCACTCTGTGACGCACGGGACCTTCTCTGTTCCGCCCGCAGCGCGCTGCTCGAGCCCACACAAGAGAGAAGACAGACAGACAATACCTGCTTTATTATTTCGCACTTTTTCTTTCTTACTTTCAAGAACCCTATTTTCTTCCCTTATTTCTTCATTGAGAGCTATTCTTAAGGTTCTAAGCTACATTACTTTGATTCGGGTCCAGGTTAGTGCAAGTTCTTAGTTCTGAGTTTTCGGTGACTAGCATACTTTAGTCCTCCCTTGGTCGTCTCTACAGCTGATGTTTTAATTTTGCTTTCACTGTCCTTAAACACCCGACCTACTGAAAGGCTCACCAAGCCCTCTTTGATATATGGATATGTAGCTTTACGGTCTATCAGAACATGTTTAATTTTTCTACACTGCTCCAGCATGCTACACATGCTTCATGCTTCAATATTGCTTGGTTCTAAGGCAAGCTGTTCTAGCCACAATTAGAAGGATACCTCCTCTTGAATTATCATACAACGTTTCCTTCTGGGTTCGCCCCTTTTCAGCTCTGTGTTCACAGAAATGAAGATTCTCGGACACTGGCCGCGGTTTTTATGGAGGAAAAACGCTAAGGCGCCCGTGTGCTGTGCGATGTCAGTGCATGTTAAAGATCCCCAGGTGGTCGAGATTATTCCGGAGCCCTCCACTACGACACCTAATCTTCCTTTCTTCTTTCACTCCCTCCTTTATCCCTTCCCTTACGGCGCGGTTCAGGTGTCCAAAGATATATGAGACAGATACTGCGCCATTTCCTTTCCCCAAAAAAACCAATTATATTATCCACTGGCCGCGGCGATCGTCGGCGGTGAAGGCCTCCCAAGCACTGTTCCCCTTCTTGAGAACCTTGGGCCTGCACGATAGGCTGCGACTTTACCGAAGGCTTGCTGACGTCGTATACAGGCTTCATTTTCCTCCTACTCCCTTTTCTCCTTCACCTTTACGTCACCTCATCCCTTTCCACCAGTGCAGGGTAGCCAACCATCTTCCTCCCGTTGAAGATAATGATGATTATGATGATGACCTCAGGCTTAATGGCACATACCCACGGCGGGGCATTCGCCCGTTAACCTCCTTGCCTTTCCTCCTCCTTTTCGTCCTCATTTTGATTTTCGATATAACATCCTTTTTCCCTTCTAGTGCCTGCGTAGCCTTTCGTAAGCTTTCTACACCTTTACGCGCATCATGTGGCCGCATTTTTACTGTACAACTACCTGAAGGCTTTAGCTGCCCACCTCTACTCCACTTTTCGTGGACCCTTCTCAAACGATGTTTTACTCATTGCCTCGCGTGAAATGAAAGCCACGCAGTGAATTGAGCTGAGGTAGCCATTAGCGTTCGCCAAAGACGCGCGCTTTCGAGCAGCGTGCGTGTTTGGACAAGAGATGGCAAAATTTATTGAGCCACAACGCCCAGAGTAAGCGCGTTGTCAAAATTCCAAACACTTGCATGGCTACTACTAGCCGCCCGCTACAAATCTCTAATAGCAAGCAGTAGCCTTACTTTGTTAGTTAGAATTTTACTATCAAAAATTAGTTAACCAGGTTACCAGCAAACACGACTAATCTTTTTTTATTGCCGCTAACGCTATTATACTATGTCACAGAAGCTCTCCCTATACCTCAAAAAGCCTTTATTTTTTAAATATTGGCGGGTTTCCCAGAAGCACCTGGTATATAAATCGTATCGGTTGTCACTACTGCATTTCAACCAACTAGGCTCTCTTTTGTCTCCGTTTGCAAGCTTAGCAAAAAGATTAAATCTGATGTTCATACAATCTGTCGGCTGGTCATTTCGCTATACACACGCATCGACAGTACATTAATGTACCGTCCATCTTGTCTTGCCATTACAGGTTATTTACTACCTTCATCACACGGGGGTGTCCCACAATAATCTATGTTCCGCCCACACTTGAGGCAGCGAACGCTGCGTCGACACTGGACCCCGAGCGCAACATTTCCTCTGCGCATCTCGCTATTGAAGCGGTCTACGCGTGAAAAAGAAAATAATAGCAGATAGAAATAAAACGTCATCGTCTAACGACGGCTGATGTCACAGAATACAGCGATACGCTTCGCGTATATGAAGGACTCAACGGCTCCCGTGTCAGGTTTTTTGCTTCGAGAGTGTTTGTCTTCATTCCCATCAGTGCTTCGGTGAGCCAAGGCAGAGCTAAAAGCTTCCTCGTAGGAAAAATGCATCGGCGCCACGGTGCAGACAGCTCGCCAGACGAGGAAAAAGAAGGAGTAAAAAATTTTTGACGCCGCTTTTACAAGCATTTACGGCAGCGCACACTCGGGCTTCGATCGCGGATGTACTAAGAGGTATGCATTAGGATACCGGCTCGAAAAAAAAAATGTGCTCAGCATATTCTCCAATATACGAAACCGTGAATAAGGCATGGGTAAACGCGCTACATGTTTAAATGCTTCGGATGTTCCGTCAGGTGCGTTAAAAGGGTAGAAATAGAAAGCAAAATTCCGGGGTACACGTGTTCGATATGCATGACCCGTTTTGTCCGAAAACATGTCATTAAAAACGACGTCACCCGATAGCCCAGCGTGTATTACCTTACACGGTCCCGTTGTTGCATGCGTCGGCGAATAAGGGGAATAATTGGGAAAGAAGTTCGCATGACCCTTTTCCTTATTTATTTTCTTTTGTATTCAACACACACAGAAAAAAAAAAACAGGAAACAAGATAAAGAAGTGATTCGAACTCCTTTTCTGAGCATTCCCGGCAACTTCATAGCAGTTTTCAATCTTGGATCCTATCAGATTTCTTCAGCCAAAAGTTATGCACTAAGCCTGCATCTTCTTCTAATGTACTGTATTATTTATTTTTTTGCGGCGTATAGTAATCAAGCGGCATTTCTAGCAAGAAGTTTGCGTGAATGCAGTTACGGGTGAGACTCTGGATAATCAAAATTTAGTTTCTACTCAATTTTCACTCAGTAAAAATCACTGCTGCAAACACAGTAATAATTGTTCTGTTAGTTGCCGGCGTTAGCGTTACTGGCTGTCGTACGAGGGAATCGAACCTGTTTCAGATGTTAGCAAGGATGCTAGCTGAAGGAAGAAAAGTTATGGCCCATTCAGTAAAGAGCTAAACATTTTAAGGGTTCTACATTTAAGAATTAACAAAGTTGCGAGCTATTTTAGGAGGAGCCAACTTTGCAAAGCCGTTTCGAATAATTTTGTCTGCCTCTAAATCATTAGTAACTTTTCGGCAAATGCTTCCAAACCTTTTGAGTTTGTGCTTTCTTAGCAGTATACTGACCCCATTTCAACATGGAATTTCATAACGTAACCTGAAAACGTAGTTCAGTCCAAACAGCGCTGACATCTAAATTTTTGATCATTTGCGTCCATGTAAACTGGCTCCACATAAATTCGCCAAGAACAGCTTTCGTGCTATTCATTTTGGATAAAATTTAATGTTAAATTTTCATATCAGCTTCGCATAACATGTAGAACACGTCATGTCTGTTCCTCTTATTGCCAACTCTTCGACCATTAACAAGTGCAAGAAATATGGTGTTCGAATCACATAAATTTAGCGGGGGCGGCGTCGTAGCATGTCATAGTCGGAAACAATGCGCCTATCTTCAAATTGCCAGCATTACATTACTTTATCGACACATATGTAGCCCAGCCCACATATAATGAACCTCCAAACTAAACGTTTTGACAGATTTGCCTGTCTGGTTGGGTTTGAAGACTGATAATAAGCTGCACATCTCCTACCGAAAATTTTATTTTCCCTTTTCATTGCCTTTCGCGTCACAGCTTTCGTTATTTTGACGTCCTCCTCCCCTCCATACTTAAAGACGCTAGCTACTGCCCCCAGTCACCCCTGAAGGAGCCCAGCCGGCTTCAAAAACGTTGGGTTTAAAATTAAAGTTTTTGATATGAGATGTACAGTTTATTATATAATGAACCTGACCGTCGCATTGATTGTGTTCGCTGAAATCGAAGTTCGTTATAAGTGTACTTTCAATTCGACAGGGTCTTTCTACGCCAAATGATCCAGACTTTGCAATCGACCATCTTCGATTGCTTTTAACGAAATAATGGTATCCGGTGTTACTGTGGTAAACATTTCCCAGGCTGCTTATGGCAAAAGAAAAAGTCATTCCGTGTCCGCCATCTTAAGTCTGCAAGACAGAAAAGCTTAGTCTAATAAAAAAATTGTAAAAGTTATCATTTTTCACCCATGACTGAAATATTTTACATGAATAAAGGCTATGTTGTCGCAAATATAATGAGTTAAGAAAAATTTCTTCTATTTTTTTTCCTGGAAGAGAAAGACCAAAAAAAGTACAAAACTAGGGTACTTGTCATTTTTAAAATAATTTTTATGTTCTCACACATGTCGTTTTAACTGTTTTCTCATATTCTGGAAGGCAAAGAAGCCGATGAAAAGGTCTTTGAACACAAGGATGCATGCCATATCAGAAAAAAAACTATATCATTGCTTTTTGAGCCATACGCCTTCAGTTGCATAGTGAGGTGCTCCGAATAAAAATATGAAAAGTTGTGCGCAACATAGAACCATGGGAACGCTTTTTGGTTTAAGCGAGGAAATAAATTTGTACGTTGAGAACCCGGCGACACCCTCGTTCGCTGTTCTCTGTTCAGTTGGCGCAGCTGCCGGAGCTAAGGAGTCAGAAGCAGTTTCGGATTTTTAGGTGATGAAAGGGCATTTGGCATGCTCATCTATGTTTCAACACCTGACATTCTTACGACGCAACTCCAGCGTGCACAGTTGAGAGTGATGAAGGCTTAACGGGACAAAACGTCTGTGTGCCTTTCAAAGGTGCCGTTCTTTGAAACCGGCCCGTGAGCTAAATTTCTCTGTCTTGAATAATTGTTTGCAGGAACAAGAGAACTATGACAGCATTCTTCTCCGCTTACGGAAACAGCGTAGGAGAGGGTGGAGCCAGTATTTTACCTTTGTACAGTGGCGGAGACGCACAACGACCAGCTGGCCTGGCTCAACATGTTTCCTCCGTGGTGCTCTCAAAGTTACGAAAGAGCCGACTGCGTTTCGCTCACAGCATACGGCACGATCCTTCGGAACAGTTTTCGCTTTGCTCTCTATCTGACCGCAGAGTGCGCTTCCTGTCAGAACAGTTGCTGCGTATGGTAGCAGTACAAGCTCTACACTGCTTATGTGGAGGAACAGCGCTGGTCACAGTGGCGGTGCTTGGACTGAAAGCGGCACCTGTTCCGCTGCGGAGCGAGGCTGCACCAGCATTTGGCCCGCCTCTTCAGTTACCTAGCGGGATGTAATGACGCTTTTAATGCGTTAGCATTAGAACCTGCATGTCGGCAAAAATCAGTCCGTTCATCCGCCCGTCTGAGGCCTTGGTTAAAAGATGGCCAAGTGGAGAGAAGAAAATCACTCTCCCCAAGGAGGAGGAAGAAAGGTGGGAGAGGGGTGATATGATTTAAGGGGGTTTAACGTCCCAAAGCGATTCGGGCTATGAGAGACGCCGTTGTGAAGGGCTCCGGAAATTCCGACCACATGAGGTCCTTTAACGTGCACTGACATCGAACCGTACACGAGCCTCTTGAATTTCGCCTCCACAGAAATTCTACCGCCGTGGCCGGGATCCAACTTGAGTCTTTCGGGGTCAGCAGCCGAGCGCCATAACCACTGAGCCACCGCGGCGAATCTGCATATATGAGAATTAACCCAATACACTATCGCATCATACCCTTAAGGCGAGGCTTAAGTGTCCCCTTCATTTTTTTTGTTTTATTCATATTTGAAGAGCAGCAAAATGTTGCTTAATGATCAGTCGGTCTCGCGTGCTTTCATAAAACGACAGTCACTTAATTTTCGCTGGAGACGAAATTAGCCGTCGTTTGAGCGCCCTCCTCTCTTATGTAAACTCTCATCAAATGACCTTCAACGCAATATGAGTGACGACAATGCTGGTTTCGCCTAAACAGCCTTTACTTGTTTTTGCAAAATTTTTTAGTCGCATTAGCATTTACGGGTTGCAAAGCCAGCAGGGACAGTGCGGAGTGAGGCACCTAGAAAAAAAATATTTTCGCAGGAAAAACAAATATAATACCGGACACACGGCGTTCCGAGCACAGACGCCTCAAGATGTCGCTGTCACTCTAAAATGTGTCACACTGTGCTTTGCGCCCCTGCTCCTTTAGCGGGCTCGGAAAGCGTGAACGCCGTCTTGCGAAACACCGTTCACGACACACGCGAGAACGTTAACCTCAGCATCATACAGCCATCTCAGAAGGTTAGAACGTGTGCAACGCAGGCTGACATGGAGCGTGGAAACGAAGGAGAGTCTTTTGAACTTTCCTCACTTTGCAACAATACGTCCCCCCCCCCCTTTTTTTTTCTTGCTACTCCCTCTCGTCCTTTTTGTTGTTGTTTGTTTTCTCGTGTCTTCCAACCCTCTGAACTTTTCCCAAGGACAGCTCTCGCTTTAACGGTGCGGCGGCCTTACACGGCTCTAACGCGAACCTTTCTTTTCCAAGCAGATGAGAGCGAGGACTTGCCTCTTGATTAGGCGCCATTCGTTTTCTTGTGTTTTGAAGGCACTTTTCGCGACTCACATGGCGTCATTCGTGTCGGTTCATTGCTGCGGCGCCAAAGCTGACGCCCCTCAGTTGCGTCATGCACCTCAAGAAGGCTGCGCTTCAGGACGTTAGGCATCACATAGAGGTGTGTTCACACATGCGCTTTCTTTCTGCCTTTTTCTATAAAGACAGAAACCGTAAGCCATCTCTCCTCAACACCCCCCCCCCCCTTTCCACAAGGGCAATCAGCTGTAGCAGCAATGAAATCCGAAGGCTATTTAGTCTGCCGATCTGCTCCGTCATGAAAATATTGGTAAATTATAAATAACGTAATACTCGTCGACATCAGAACACAATTACGCCTTGTCTGACAGTGAACCGTAGTTTCAACAGCCTCATACCCAACAATTCTGGACAAAAGCTTTTTTGAGCGGGAACCTGTGTACGAACGCAATTTTTTCATTCAATGAAATATCTCGTTGTAACAATCAATATATCCGCAGATCACCCGATGGCATTGTTGCATTTTTTTCTATTAACGTATTTTCTATCACCAAAAGCGTTCCCCATTGGTTTCCTATGGCAGTCTTAGCTGTTCGATGCGATCGACGGAAACACTTCAAAAGAAAGATTTTACTACATATCAGAAGAATGGGCCATTACTTTCAATATTTTCATGACAGTACCTTACAATTTTTCAGTTTTCGAAATGTTTGTCCGAGAATGCTGAACATGATGCTAACAATTCGCAGCTACAAAACTTCCTGGCGGTGGTAAATTCAACTCGTGCAGTAATTATACCTAAGGAGCATCGGCGCCAGCAAGATCTGATACACTCATAAAGTGCTGGTCACTGCAGGCTTTGAGCATGTGTTTTCACTTCGCTTTCCTAGTTTTGGTTTTAAAGTAGGCAACAGCTTTGTTTGTGCAGAAAATGTTTAGTTACAAAACTTTGAATCGCAGCCGAAAGGAATATTAGTGAGTTAATACTATAGACCACTGCCTCCACAATTAACGGTTCTTCTTTTCCACGCTTCCGTTATATACAGTAGTCAACAAAAACTTCTATTTTGAGTTTTTTTTTAAGTTAGACTATCACGGATATAAAGGATCTGTTTGCTAATTCTGAATATATTGTGACACTATAATGACCTCTTCTTCTATCTGGACTTGTTGGTGGCATAACTGTTTGCCTTCAGTTTGTTTCCATATTTGTCCGTTCATGGGCGCTTCCCACTGCGTTCGTTTGCGGTCGATTATAAATTATTTTTAAGTTGCTGCCATTTTAGAGTGACATATTTTGCCGTTATATGTATTACTGCACATTTTTATAAGCAACGGGTGCAGTGTGAGGTTAACATAACGTCATCAAGACTACTAAAATGGCAATTATTCCTACCACAACTACGGTATGAAACATCATCAGCTTTCAGTCGATTTCAGAGTAGCGCAGTGTGCGCCTTCATAAGTTTTGAAGAGTTATAGGTTCAGGGAAGGTTTCGTTCTTGAACCTTTGCAGGACACAAGCCAGAAGTAACAACCAAGTTTTTGAGAAATATATTATTCGAGCTAGTCTAAAGAACTCTATGCTGGCTGTTATCGACGTTTCCGAAGATTTTGTCCTGTTATTAGGCACTACAGTAACTCCATAATACGTCATATGCAGTGTGCTGAACTAAACGAAAGAAGTCCAGCTCAAAACCCGCACAGCTGTGAAAAAAATCGGGTGTTCAAGGTGATGTAGGTAAAGGAACAACTAGTGCGGATAGATCCTTAATCGAAAAGAATGATTTCATTAGACGAGTCGACGTTCTTGTCATGCGGGAATGATGGGATTCGTTGTACACGTCGCCCCAAACGCTATCTATATGGGCCTCGTTATCAGCTTACCACGTTAAACCAAAGAGGTGGGAAAGTAATGGCAAGGGGCTGATTCTCCGTTCGTGGAGTTTGTCTTTTTGTCTCAATTCAAGGTACCATAAGCGAAGAAGTTATCAGGACATTCTTGAAAAGTTTATGCTTTTATAGGCGCGCAAGATTCTGGAATTTCAATATGTGCTTCATCATCATTACGACCTGAAGCACTTTTCTATACTTATGGAAATTTCGATGAAGAAGAGAACGGTGTACCCTATGGAGTGCTCAAGCCGGCCTATCGAGATTATTTCTATTGAATATATTTAAATAAGCGTCTGCTGGGCGACAGAAATGCCAGCAGCGCCTAGCATCAAGTCGGGAAGCTGCTGCAAGAGTGGGGACCCTTAACTAGATCTTCACTGCCGGCTTCCTGGACTCCATCCTTTGGCGGGATCAAGCAGTGATCGCCGAAAAAAGTTTGCAGGTGACGCACTGACGCATTAAGTTATTGCGAAAAAAAGATTCCTGAAATTTTCCTCGAATTTTAATGGAGAAATATACAATATCCGACACCTTCACGCAGCGCAGAAAGCAATTTTGCAATAAATTTGCTGTGGGGAACAAATTTGCACTTAATATGACGATAAACATTGGTTGCTATTCTGTAAAAAAGGTCTGAGACTGTCGTCCCACAAGCCCCGGACGCAAATATTAGGGCAAAGAGTTAAATTTGAAAACTGAAATACCATATTCCGTAGTTCACCACTGTATATATAAAAATTGTCGTTTCTTGACTGTAAAATAGTGCTCAGGCACAATAAGTTATTCACGTTTCTATCGTATGCCGTGGCAGTGAAGGCTACAGATATGACTGCAGCGAATATGACCGCCATTACTTCAGGCCTGCCAGATGGACAGTAACAGTCTGCCAATGGCTATCAGACGTAACTTAAAAGTCAACGTTAAGTCAGCACATTAGGTTTCTTTTATTTCAAAGAGGAGTGAGCGGTTGCCTACCACTGCAAGTTTAGACAATGTTCATACCGTGTGAGCTGTGAAGTACCTCCCCTCGATACTTTCTATTCATTACTTTCTGCGTTTCTCGACACTTTCTGTTTGCTGTTCCCTGATCCTTCACCGTTCTTCGTAATCGCGGCCACGCGTACAAGTCATTTGGCACCACCATAGTTACAACTGCTGACTTGTTTCTTAGTTATCCACTCTTTCGTTTATTGATCGGGTCAAGAATTACGCCTCCCGCGTAAGGCTTTAAACCTCCGAGCAGAGAGCCCGAAGCGAAAGCACAAACGAGGAAGAGACTTGACCTAACGAGACGGCGCCCTGTTACAAGACCATCAGTGCAGGGTGTTCGTCGCAGTGCCGGCTTAATCTCTCGCCTTCCGGGCTGCACCCTTCACGCTGGTTCCATTTCTTAATCAGACGCGGGCGGCGGATTGCCGCCTGCTTATTCCCCTGGATCGTTGGCCCGGCGTGTGCGCGCAGTGGAGAGCTGCCGTGCTAGTCCGCCCTGGTAGTGCGCCGGAAGGATGGTGACGCAAAGAAAAAAAACAAGCAAACACAAGTGCACAGTCAAATAACGAACAAAACGCAGCTTTAGCGGGCTCTAGCTGCGGTATAGGGAGCGCGAGGGAAACGCAAGCAGCAGCAGTGGCGGCCGGAGGATCCTCCCTTATTTTCTCCCGATCGGGAAACTGGACCCCGGAGAACCTAATGGAATCAAGCCCGCGCCGCAAATGGCCACTGCGGCCCTCCCAAAGCCCTCATAATCATCACTAGGAACGAGTACGGTTGCGGCCACTCTAAAGAAGGCAGGAAGAAAGGCCGGGCGAAGGGGGAAAATGGAAGAAAGAGAAAATAATGCGAATAAGGGGACCGGTATAGCGGTGGTTAGGGTGCATACGCCGGAGGCGTCGGGGAGCACGTGCTGGAATGGAGACGGGAAAGAAAAGACGCGACTCCCTAACTGCTGCGTCGTCGTTTGGGCCAGTGGAGGAGGGGCGCCGTTAAATGGCGCTCTTGACGAGCGCGCAGATTAAATGGGTCGCACGGGCGAGAGCCCCGCTCGCGGAAGCGCCTTGAAGCGTGTACACAGCACCGACGTCGCTGTCGAACCGCCACGTGCCAGCGTCGATGACGATGGCGACGATGACACCGCGCGAGCTCTGCGCGAATGCCATCGATGGGACGGAGGAAACCACCGCGCTGCTGCAGCACTGAAGCGACGCGCGCCGTGAATGCGGGAAGAAGAACGCCCAAACGAGGCGTGCGTCGGATGACGTAAAAGATCAAAGCGTATTCTACCGCAGTCTCAGCTCCAAGATTTTCATCCAGAGACCTGCAGGTCTGCTCGCGCTGGTGTGGCGATGCCGCTTCCATATTTCCCGAACAGTGCGCGCAGAGCAAGGACTAGACGCTGCGTCTTGAACGACAAAATGCGCACCCTCAAGCGCGCGATCAACACCGGGGAAGAGGCGAAAAAAAGAAAAGTATCGCAGAAGAGCCGAAAACCTCCGTGCGTCTAGGCTCCCGACGAAAAACTTTCCACTTCGAGCTCATTGCGAGGCAGCGTGTCGTCTCTTTATGCCGGCTGTGTTGTCTTCAACAACGCGACCGGAATTGAGAACGCCCCGCCAGATCGCCCTGCAGAATGCCCCGAGCCTCCACGAAGTGAGTGTATACGAACAGTACTGCACTTCCCCTCGTTGTCGCTCCTTTCCTCACCGTGCCTCTTTTCATTTTTATTTTTCCTAATGTCGGTGTGTGAGTGCGCGCGAGTTTAGGTTTTCTGTGTCGAGCCAATTTAGTGCCTACGCTCTTTATCTCTTTCCTTACGAGTTTTCGGAGGCCTTTACAAAACGCAGCAGAAAAAAAAACGGGAGCATGAGCTGCAAAGATTGTCGCTTGGAATGCTCGCTACTGGCAGCCACTGATCGTGACCGAGTTATTGAAAGGCGTTTGTGTAACTTAACCGAGGCTATATCGCTTCCTTCGCGCTGCCTCGGGTTGAGAAACCTCCGTCTTCGCCAGGTTTCGCGACAGCAGGCTTGAAATGTATGAGCGCGCACGTATCGAGGAGAGGAGACAAGCTGGCTCGCCGACTGCCCCGTTCGCGCGCAGCAGAGATTTCGCGTCTAACGATCCTGACGAAAACAAAGATGAGGCTGCCGCCGGGGGCGCACTCTTCTTATTGATGTAAGCACTAATGCATGTATAATACATATATAAGCGAAAGTTATCGCCTCGCGTTGACAGCTTATTAGAATTGTGATCGTACCTTCCCCCTTAGCTGTCGTTTTGCTACTGTTTACCTAAATGCCCATTCTTTCATCGATGTCTTCGAAGAGTTCAAAGAAATACAAGGCTGTACGTTTCTGTACCAGCGATTCTTTATTCAGGTCGCGAATATAACGGATTTCAAGGCCTCGCAAACAGTCCCGCATGCTTGCCGATTTTACAAGAAAAAACCTTTACTTGGGCAGTCGAATGAAACGTATAGCGTGGATTTGCTTTCCCCGATTGCTAACAGTTCCCTTGGAATGGCAATAATTCTGGTCAAACCAATAACTGCGGAGCACATTCGTAAGTTTCAGGCTTGCGCAGGTTCAGTTGCGCAGGTTCCACATTAGGTGGAACAGACCTGGATACATCGAAGGGTTTGTAGCCTTCATAAAGTTGAGTCGTTCTTGGGTTGCTACTGAAGGAGTAAGTTTCGGGAAAACATATAGAGAAGGAAATTGCTTCGGCAGCAGAATGCTCTAGAAAAGGGCGAAGAAAACAGATACGTGACAGAGTCTCAGTCACCGCGTAGTATCACACTTATGCATTGCATGTGGCTAATTATACCACAAACTTGCATTGTCGTGTGTCATGTATATTTACTTCCATCAGTGCTCAATCAGCAAGCGGCAAAAAGAAGTTACATAAGGATGTGTAAGCTGTGTGGACGCACTCGTGGAGCGAAGCATAGTATAGTGCGCAAGTAATAAGTGCACCCAATCTCAAAACACATCGATACACTGGGCGCTGTGCTCCGAGATATGCTGAGAAATGTGCGAGTTTCCTTGACTTCTGAACATCGTAGCTTCCTTGGACATTCCATCTTATATAACAGAAGCACTTGTAACCACTATTGTCGCTCAAAGCTGGCTTGTTTTTGCCATAGAAAACCACATGCACAGAGATGAAGCTCAATGTTTAATTTTGAAATGATGCCACAATATGGTGAAGATGCCCACAGCAACTTTCTAACGGTCTGATAGCGGGCACACGTACATTGTAAAGGCAAGACATTCTTCGTACTCCTTATATGATTTGTGCTAAGAGACGGCTGATTCTCAGGGCGTTGCAAAAATATCTCGTGTACTTTAGGCTATATTTTGTTCTCTTTCCCGCTTTAAACTGTTATCCATCGAATAGTATGAGCATACATCCGTACATGTTATTTTACTCCAAAATACAGATGTGGTTTTCGCTCTTCGGCGTGTCTGCTTAAGGGGTCAAAGAACTTTTCACTTCGTCAGCGGGCCAAATGGAATATGTGTATTTTTTGTATTTTGGCTTTTGTGTTTTATTCTTTCAACTTACGCCTTTTTTACGAACTCACAGTACGTTGAACATCGTTGCCAGTTTGTTCACGAGTGTTGTTGACATCGCGCCCTAGTTTCCAAAGCGGCGAGTGCTTGAATTTCCCTAACTGCTCATGGATCAATTTCATTTGATAAATGTGTTTACCTTTGTATCCATGTTAAAAGCGGAACGTAAGACACCAGACTGATATAATTTTTTTTTGCTTTTCATTCTAAAAGCAGCGCAGTACTGGTAGAAGTAGGACAGCAATCTACCCGTTTAGTTTCATGAGGCCGTATGCATTTGGCAGCTGAAGTCGCTTTCGAGCACTACCTCTCTAACGAGTGCCATTTGCAAATGAAAACCGAACACAATGAGCGATTTCCGAGTGAGTGTATGGCTCCACTCAATCACTAAGCTACGGCCAAATTGCCCGTGCGCGCAGTGTCAGCGTTTGCCCAGCACATCGGTGAACTCTCAATTAGCATGTTGTGGGCTCATTGACGTTGCCTCGCTGAAGCAATCGGCCTGTCAGCTTTTAATTTACAAATGGATCCGTGCGCAGTGCTAGTTTCCCGGCCGGTACACCGGTCCATGTGAACCGCATCCATGTCTCATGAGGTCCAAAGAAGGTCGAAGCATACGCAGATCTGAATACGAGACTTTAGGGAGGATCGATGGGTTATTTTTGACATCAGCAGCCTCATTGATTTCACGGCGTTACAAGCGCTTTGCTAAAATTCTCAGCAATAGCTCGTGGTTAGAAACGAAAGACTGATCGATTTATCCATATCCTTCATAGTGTGAGCCTATTGAACATATACTGCGACGGTGTTTCTGCGGGCAAGAAGTAGTTCAATAGCTCCGCATCGCCAAACGATGGCTGACGTCGTCGGAGAATGCCGAGTTTTGCATTTACATGCTATCGCGCATGACGATGCCGAAAAACATGAAAGCAGGGGCGCATTTTGACAACCGAATAAATGTGACATTGGCGAAACAAGAGGAGACCGTGTCTGCAGTCACTCGCTGTCCTTATAGGGCTTCGCTCTTTTGTTTAATATTCCTGAACTAATGTCACAGCGAATACAGACGCCACTGCGATCAACGTGGAACGTTAAGCGGCAAAGCCTTTTTCGACTAAGTAAGAAAACTCGACACGTCTAGTTTGATGTGTAAGGCGCTTTTTACGGATTTTTAAGCTTTACGCTAGGAGAGTATTGCTCCAACTTTCATCGTTTATGCGTAGCTGCTCATTTTTGTTGTTGTTTTTTTGTTTCTTCATTCTTTCTTGCGTTTTCCGTTTTCTCTAGGCGGTTCAACTGTTTAATGTATGTCAGATATATATGTCCCTCGAATGTATCTCAAACGTGCCAGCAACCCGAGAGCATTTACGCATGCAACTGTCGTAACGACAAAACTGAACAATCGTGCCCATACCTCTCGTTTATAACGAACGAAGAGGCACTGTAAACTCTCCCTTGCAGTCGCACCTCCAGAGACAAATTACAGACGATTATGGTAGCCGATAATGCGAAAATTTAGCGCAGCCCTTGACGTATTTTCGCGCCACGGCTGACAGGTCCTCTTGTCAGGTAGGTTGTAGGGTAGGTAGTAGGTAGTAGGTAGTAGGTCACCCTGCCACCTGACAGGTGACATGGTGACCTGCAGCCTGTTAGGTGGTGTGTTACGCCACACTACGCCGACTACGCCGACTACGCCGATGCCGACGACTGCGACGCGGAATGCAAGAACGGTCGCCTAAGAGATGCGCTCTAGAAATCTACGTTTGGTTTTCGGACTTTGGTTTGGTTTTGCGTACTTGTGTACTGAAGAAAGAACAAACAGATCGGACTCAACCAAATTTAAATGGAAGCAGTGAGTTACGACGACCACGCGGTGTGCAACCAGTCTGCACTCGTGGCGGCTGTCCCGCAAGGGGGTCGTCTGCGAATTTCGATTTGAATTTCCGGCCCTCAGCGCCAAAAGAAGCAGGCGCGGTGGTGCTCCGAACTTTCTGTTGTTGCTGCCACTTGGATTGGAGACAGGGTCTCGAGTTGCTCTCATTGTCATGGTTGGTTGCCTTTGACGGCCTATGCTTCTATAAAATAAGTGTTCATCGTGCAATCTTCGGCAGACAGTACGTTGTGAATGCCGTGCGTTTGCACCAAACACCCAGCATTAGTATAACTGACCTTCATTGCTGGCGTGGTTAAAAACAGGAATCTTAAAGACGTACCGACGCAAAAGCTGCAGTATCGTTGGCACGAATGTTGTAGAGCGTTTAAGAAATCACGGGGATATAAGGCTGGGTTCCTTCCCTAGTGCGTTTATCGCGTCGCATTAGATTGCAAAACAAACTGCGTGCGTTTCTGGTCTAAACTGCCTCAACGGGATCATTTAAGCGACCATTGCCCTCTGTCATCGTATAAGAGACGAAGCCTGGAGACGGGCCAGGGTGGTTATGCGCCAAATGGGGGGGGGGGGGGGGGGGGGGGGGGGGATATAATGTAGTCGGTGTGCTACCGACGACGCGTTTTCGACATGTTGGGCCACGCCGCTCAAAGGCACTCGGTGCAGAGAGAAACACGCGGTATATCGAGTCTGCGGAGCTAAGTTTTCTCCAAAGTCATTCTGTATAGACTTTCTTTAAAGCCACTGTTGCAACACAACCAGTGCTGGAAGAAGGCGAGAAGGTTGCCTCAAAGTCGGCAACGGAATGGAGTTGTCACGAAGAATTCTATTGCCTCGTATGATTGCGCACAAAACCTTCAGTGATAGTAGTTGTTACTAGTAGCCCAAGCATGATCTCCGGGGGCCAATAGGCTTTCTTTACTCATTTTTATTCCTATGTCAATGGCAAATAAAACTGAGACAACTGGAATGCGTGTTCTCTTGCTTTAGAATCAGAAGCTCCAGCCACTGAAGCGCCCATGGCGCAACAATGTGCTCGTACCCCCCCCCCCCTTTTTTTTTCTGTTTGTCGTCAAAACGCGTTCGCAAAGCACAGTGCGCAGGTGGTACAACGGATGGAGTTGCGACTTCTTATAAAATATGAACCTTCCGGAAAGCGGCTCTCGCTGGGGTGGTCAATGACCGATGGTGTCGCGAACGAATGTCGAGAGCTAGATAGATAGATGGAACGCTCTTTGAACAAAACAAAAGAACGAAGCATACGTCATCTCTCCTGCAGAAACATATTTGCCTTGCATTTTCGGCGTTAGAACCCCCAAACTCCCCTCTTTTTGACGGTATCGAGTTTCTTCGACACGACCACGAGTTCAGGAGCTGCTGCGGAATTATTCAGCGTTCGTGCCGGCAATGCGTTGAATAATTGAGTCCGTGAATGCGCGACATTTCGCAGCTCCCCATCGCTCAATGTGTTGAGCGCTGTTTACGGAGCTGCTACGATACGAGAACTGCTTCTGAGTTATGTTCTTTTTTTTCCTCGCAACCTAATATCCTGGTGTTCTTTGCCGAGATCAGTCTTGTTAGAACAGAGCGGGTCATGGATTGACGTATTGCAGGTGCCTCTAAGATTCTGCAGTTATAGACTGCCAACAATTGCGGAGGAGTCGGCGGCAGCCTGTTTCATGGTTGTGTGAGTAATGCTTAGAGCATCAGTGCGACATGTTCGTGAGCAGTGTTTTACTAGGCCGTAATTCGGTACAGCCTTTGTGTAAGAGCGCAACTTGTGTCGTTAGATCTCACACGTCAGACTGGCATCCTCGTGTGCGGAACAAGCAAGAAAAGTGTACGAACGATGTGGTACTGTTGATGGCGCTGCGGTTGTCCGAGTGGTTTCTCTTTTTCAACTAAAAACAGTTCTTGGAGTATTGCCAATCTACTTAGAATAAAAACGTTTTCGAAAATCATGGTGTTTCGTTTCATTTCAGTGCGAAAGCACTAATTCACGAGGCCTAACCGGCTCGCCGAGGTTGTGTGAAGCTTGACCTTGAGGGTGACCTTGGCCAAACCATAAATAAGTTAATTAAATATTGCGGAAACTCTGATTTCACCCCACGGCGGCGCGAAAAGATTAGCTTCGCTGACCACTGCACGAGAGCACTAGGTTATCGCCGCAGACGATCACGCCTCGTGTAAAACTGCGACACACTCTCAGCTGTGCACTGCACATCGTCGTCTTCATGAGCAAATACTACTATCGAACTAACCCTCTCGCTCTGTGTGTTAAACATTATCGCTTTCATCAACTAATATTACAAATCTACCTAATATCGTCGCCAGTCGTGCGGACGACCCAGCAAAGCAAAACCATTAGCCAACCAGGAAATAGTATACTTTCGCACATCTACTCGCTTTAACTATGTTTAAGCCCTACCAATTTTTTTTTTTTTTGCTAAATGCCGATTTCAGGAACCGACTAGATTTCTTGAGTCGCTAAAAAGGTGTGTGTTGCTGGAACCTGCCTGCACGTGATATTTCCGCGCTAAATACTCGTGACTTGTTTTGAAACAAGTTCTGATGCGTTTTAGAACACACAATTAAATTCTTTTTCACAAACGTTATAAATTCGAATTATTTTATTTTATTTTTAATCCCTCAGGCAGTATATGTCTATCATTATTCCTGGTGGTGGTGGTAGTGGTCTTATTAAAAATAATAGTAAAAAGGAAGGAAAAGATTTTTGCTAGCCCCGGCATCTGCCATCGATACTGAAGCACCTGAGCTGGGGCAGCGGAAGTAAAGGGCAGCAGGCAGAATGGAGAAATGAAATGAAAGAGGTGAGGGGACAGGAGTACTTCACCGCGATCTGGGAGTTTTCTGTCGGAATAGCGTATTAACGCAAATTTAGGCGTCGCTCCTCCCTCTCCTTTTTCTTCTATTTTCAATTCCCTTTTTATAGCAATGTGGCTGCCTATCACCTGCACGAAATAGCTAAGGAGACACAGACATACAGGCTTCTTTTGATAGCCTGCCCAACTCACGCGATAGCCATGTCGACGCTGTTATTACAGCACTGTATGCAATCAGTGTGGGTTCACAACTGGCGTCAAGTCCCTCAACCAGGAATCCATCAAATAGCTCTACTATATCGTGATCTGTATCAACTATTCATTTGCCAGGGTTTCCTGTTTCAATGCCACATATAAAGCGTTGAAAGTAGCGTCCAAAAAAGGTCACCATTTATTCAACCCTCAGAGTTTCGTGTTTTTTTTTCAGGAACGTGCACTCCAATAATAACACTGGCAGATCAGCGCTCTCGGCTTTCTGTTGTGCACCTATCAGGATTTTTGACTCAGATTATAGCCTTGCGTTCGACTGAACAGCCCGAGAAATCGATCACTGCGTAGCATAAGCAGTTCGGTCGACGCGCGGTAAGGCTATATACGATAACGCGCGTTTGCATAATCAAGAAAGGTGATATCAAGCACTTGATTCGATATGTTTATGCCCGCCACATTGGAGCACGGTTTTATTTATTTTTTTCTCGCAGCTGCAATAGCGACCTCACGGGCCTCAATTACCTGCTTTGCAAGATCTGTCGCTAACGGATACTTTCCTTTCCTGAGAATTGCGTTACAGTAATCAATCAACAGCTAGCGGTGCCAGCGCTGAATTATTTACTGCGGTGGCCTGAGCGAAGGAGGCGTTTTTTTTTTCCAAGCACATCAATGTCCTTGCTTCTTACCAAACGCGAAAAACATTCGTTCACTACTCTGCTGCGGCTATAACTAACTTTGCTGATGGCAGTTTTGCAGTTCTAATTAGTGTTTTCTTCTTTAGGTTAGTCTCCAATATATCATTTTTTTTCTGCGCACGTGCGACTCTACAGTTATAATCGACTTTATGCGGTGTGCGGACGTTGCAGATTTCGCTAACTTGTCTATGAGATCATGAAAGCCAGCTTTGTCTGGAGACAACCTTTCCATCTTACCATTAAACGATAAGCAATAGCGGAGCGAACTACTCGCGAATGGGCGTTCAGTGGTCATGGATGACTTCACGGCTCTTGCTACTTAAGTACACATAGTATTAACAAAAACGAGGGTCGAGTAAAAACCACGACTAACATTGACTTTCAGTAACGTTCCTTTGAAGAACACACAGGCTTCTTATATCTTCTGCGCTTGCCTTCTGTCCGTCGTCTTTTTTCTCCGCTGTACACCTGGAGATGCGAAGTCAGAAATCCCAAGCTTTTTTTCTGGTCGTCGGAACCTTATCGGCACCGCGGATGACGTTTCTTTTCTCCAATAGCACGGTAATTTTGGTTCAATAAACCGTATATTTGCACCTGATTGGGGCCATTGTGGTGGCCAGTGACGCGCAACACAGTAAGCGTAGCTAATACAAGGTTTTAACTGGTACTATCATTTATTAATTTTTGCATTATATACTCATAATATCGCTATCGTTACAACTGCGGCTGATAACAATGATGCAACCTAATAAGCGAAAAAAAAAACGTTGAACATAATGGCAGCATCCGCAAGGAAACACATTAAGTCGACCGTAAAAAAAACATGCTTGTAAGAAAATATTAAATTTGCTTTAACTTTGAAGTTAACTGCTTGATAAAAGGTGGTCTGGTCGGAAGAAGTCGTGCCAAAAATAAAAACAGGGACGCCGACCACAAAGCAAGGAAGAAGCGGTGTTTCGCAACCATAACGACTCCCTTATGATCATGAGCTGCAACGTGGCTGCTTTCCTTGTTGTCTGGACGGCGTCTGTGTTTTCACAACTCGTTTCAACTTCACGGGTTTAATTTATGCAACGTAATAAGTGTCGCGTCTTGCGTGCCATAACTGTAAGCGTTATTTTTTTTATTTTTTTGCACAGTGTGCGGCACGAAAGGCAGAAATTATTGTATGCCCGACCAGTGTGGTGCAAGGCATCGCGAAGCTAATTTCACTCGCATAATGCCGATATCTAGGGACCACTTGTCACGTGCACAGCCCCTACTCTCCCAGTCAGACCCAAAAGCACCTTAACCGAACTTCCATGCGGTTCGGCCCGTTTCGCAAGCCAAGCAATAACGGCCCCTTAAGGCATCCAGTGTGGGCGCAGAAGCGGCGAAGGATGCAGCCTTAATAAATATTCACACCCAGCGGAATGCCCAAGCGTGTTAATCTCTCGCAGTCCTGTGCTGCGCTTGCGTTGCACAAGCGTTCTTCAGAGCTTTACGGTTTGCCCCGACGGAGCCGTATGATGCTTCCCACGTTGGTGATCCTGCAATCAGTTTCGTAGCTGAAAGGGGAAACGCAGTCCAGGGTCATGTTGTACGGCACTACACGTGGGCTGGTGCGCTTGGTGCTATGTTGGGCTCTGAGAGTCAGCACAGCCGCTATGCTCAAGAAGCGTGTCACTACAATCTTGAGACGTTGTAAAAGAAAGGAAATGGTCTGAGCCGTTTCGGAACGTTCGCGTCCTTCTGCACAAAGGTGGAATTTTCGCGCCCAGATGAAGCGGGCCTCAGTTCTGTGTCAAACGAAATACAATGCTCTTCTCACTCGATGCTATTGTGGCGTTTCACCGCTGCCACCAAAATGCTGTGACACGTTTTGTAAACGAAATGACGACCGACCGAAGTTCATCGAACTTTCCTGCAAAATGTAACCGGAAAGAGGTCATACCGAGGACTTGTTATAAAAAACTTAAACGAACGACTGAACACTACTGGCATTATGCACAGTTATCTCCAATAAGAAAGGAAGCTGCCAGATTGCACACAAGGAAGAACTTCTTTGTTACTTTTGCAATGAAGCTGCTAATGCATCGTGGCTATTATTCATTCAGAGAAAATGACTCTAGAAAGAAATAAAATGTGTGCCAGTCACTCAAACCTATGCAATAACCTGTGGGAATCGGCTTTTACCTCGCCCGCCGCAGTCGGTAGAGCATGAGACTCTTAATCTCAGGGTCGTGGTCCAGACCCGTCCGCCCGCATCGCCGTCGCTCCGTCGTCTCTCCTACCGCCAACTCCCGCACTTCCGCCGAAGACAAGAGGTGGGGGAGAGGAGGTCCGTCTCTCCCCCGCGTTTGTCAGAGCGCATTCCGTTTCAAATTGCTGCTGCCTCTTCAGAAGGAACGAGAAGAGCTCTTCAACAAAAGCCAGCAAGTTACAAATACTTTTTGCAAGGGTACGACTTTCGCCATGCCTCACTGCAACCCAAGAGAAACTGAGTGGCAGTCCTGGCTCACAGTTCTCAACCAGCTTATAACTGTCTCTCAGCCCGGCCCAAGGATCTGCAGTTGTTCAGCCAAAACTGCTGCGTTCCTTAAAGGACCATAGACGCTTATTTCGAATTGCGTGTTTCTTCTTTCAAACGATGTGTTAGACATTAAAATGCATGGGCCACCACGCAGTATTCGTCTGCGACAGCTAAATAATTTATAACTGAATTTCTTCATGATGCTGTTTAGGTTCCGGATTCATCAACCGCACGATGGCTGTACCGCTTAAGTAATGATAGATCACAAGAAGCACGAAAACAACAACGCAATATCACCGCTGGTACGTCGTTTGAAGCAGACTAGATTAATCCTTGTGGCGAATTGAAACTACATAGCAGCGATTATATTGCAGTTTTTTTCAGTGCCTCCTATGAATTAAACCTTGCCAGTGCGGCACAGTCATCGTTCGGTTGATGAAACCGAAACAGCATCAAGAAGAATTTTTTTAAGTATTCAGCTGTCCTAGGCGAACACAACGTGGTGAACTATGTATTCGGATGTCGAACGCATCATTTGAAAAAGAAAACATGCAGCCATAATTAGATGTCTTTGGTCTTTTAATTACAACCTTTGTCCGTTAAGTTCCGAGAGTGAGTCCATTAAAAATGCGTTTAACATTGAAATCATTTGCGCAGCACCCCTTCGGAATAGTCTACCTTGCAGTTTATACACAGCTTCCAACGCTTCTTGAGGTCTTGGAAACAGTTAGAAAACGCTTCTTTTGGCAGGGCTGTCAGCTCCTTTGTCGTGGTGTCTTGAAGGGCATCCATTCTCTATCCAGTGACCTTTTAGGGCTCTCTTCACTCGAGGAAACAGGCAAAAATCGCATGGGGAAAGGTCAGGCGAATATGGCGGTGGAGAAGTATAGTAATGCTGTGCTTGGCGAGAAATTTTGTCACGTTGAGAGCAGTGTGCGGTCTTGCGTTATCGTGGAGAAGGCTCCATTGTCCAGATGTCCATAAGTCAGGGCGACGGTGTCGCAGTGCATCACGCATGTGTTGGAGCATGCGGATATAAAACTCCTGATTCACCGTCTACCCTCGTGGAACAAAGTCGTAGTCTATGACGCCTCTGGCATCGAAAAAAACTATCAGCATCGTCTTTGTTTTGGTCTTCTGTCGTCGCACCTTTCTCGACGCCGGAGAGCTTGTTGACCGCCATTCGGCGCTCTGCCTCTTTGTTTGAGGATCGTATTAAAAACACTATGTTTCATCTTCAGCAATGATGCTGTCGACGAATGCAGCATCCTTCTCTGCCTCGGAGAGCAAATCAGTGCTCACTGATGCCCGCGTGTCCTTCTGGTCCTGTGTGAGGGAGTGTGAGGGGAGCTTTCGTTTCCCCATGGTCCATGCAAAATTTGGTGGCATGTTGTCTTACTGACGTCGAGAACATCTGATAGCATGTGGACTGTAATGGTGCGGTCTTGCTGTACGATATCCCTGATCCGAGCCACGTTGTTTTCATTCCGTGAGGTTGAAGCGCCCCTGACTTGTGTCGTCTTCCAGCGACGTTCTCCCCGAAACGAACCTCTTGTGCCACTATAAACTCGCGCCCGCGATAATGTCTCGTTGCCGTAAGCGTCACGAAGGAGCTCATACGTCTGTGTGGCTGTCTTGCCAAGCTTCACCCAGAATTTTATGTTTACACGCTGTTAGAGGTGGGCGTCCATCTCTCCACAATCACAGTAGAATGCGCAGACGACTAGTGATCACGTACTTTTCTGTATGTAGTGCCAACTCGCGGCTGCCACAGCAATTAACATAAATAGCTCAAGTTAGCCCGGGAAGATGGCGCTACACATACGCACCAACATTTGTTTTGGGGAAATATTTCTAGAAAATAAAATAAATCAGTCTCGAAACTTTACGGACAAAGACCCAGGACACGACCTGACTGCTCCTGAGAACGAGGTGAAAGAAGCGGAGGTATGCATTTTATGGCGCAGTGGTGGACCAGTCGCCGCTGTGAGTAGAAGCGATTTTCTCGAGGGCTGGGGAGCCCGATCTGAACTGTGTTTCTGAAACTCGCGTTTACCGTTTTCTTGCTCACTCTTCTATGTGTTCTATATTTTATGTCTTTCATAGTTTTCTATGGCGACAGTTCTACGTCCACGTTCGTGATATCGCAATTGAAGGAGTCAAGGAAATGCAGACTATCGCAGGAGACGCCGTTAACGACAGCGGAACTTCAAGCCACTCTATACGCTCCAGCTCAGGGCCGTTAAGATTGGAGAATCTCCAAAGATTTGCAGTCATGACTGCTGGCTGTATACAGCTTCACTCAGAACAAGAGCAGGCATTCATTGATGTGTAAATCATAAGAATACTGTACAAAATCACAGCGATTTCATCGTAACATTCTACTCGAGTCGGTGTCAAGTCATTGCGACATTCCGGGAAACGCAATATTTAATGCCCTAGTGGTTCAGCACATCACACAAATGGAACACGCCTCATTCCTTTCACGCAAGACCTAGGGCGTCAGTCTTTGCGCAGGACGTGCGCCACTCTTTGGCTACATCGCGCCAAAATACATGTGCTTTCGGGAAGCTTGCAGGCAAAGCAACCTCTCCAGTGCACGTAACTCGCCGAAATAGCCAAAATTTGTTGGACCACAGCGCTGAAGGTAATTGGTTTTTTTGGGGGGGGAAAGGAAATGGCGCAGTATCTGTCTCATATATCTTTGGACACCTGAACCGCGCCGTAAGGGAAGGGATAAAGGAGGGAGTGAAAGAAGAAAGGAAGAATAGGTGCCGTAGTGGAGGGCTCCGGAATAATTTCGACCACCTGGGGATCTTTAACGTGCACTGACATCGCGAAGGTAACCTCATTTTCTAAATTCTAAAAACTGATATGAATATTACCTACGGTGGGCTACACGCCTCTCAGCAATTAATAATGCTACCAGCAATAGTTAAAAAGTTAACTATTCAATATTCGTCACTGCCAAGGCTCTTAATCGGGCTAGTTGGTTGCTAGAATATGACATAGTGGCTAACTCACAAAGAAAACGCGCACAGAAGGTAAGTATACAGGACACACGCGTGTGTACTGTCTACTTATCTTCTGTGCGCGTTTTCTTTGTGCGCTAGCCACTATGTCGCCTTGTTAGTAAACCAACCTACTAGTTATCACGTCTTATCTCTATTCTGATCTACTACACCGCCGACAATCATATACCGAAAAAAAGTGCTCTTCTAAATAAAATAAGCTTATTTTTTAAATTGTGTAAAGTCTTAGGTGAAACACCCTGTATGGATTTTACACTGATATGGTACGGCATGCATTGTGATATATGCGTTATCTGTTTTCTGCAAATTTTTTGGTTCGCGGAGAGGTTCTGCCTTCCTTAATTTTTCGTGTAGTGCGCAAACGAGTACTTCGTCCGCAATGAACTTGTATTTCTTCTGATTTCAGTCCATTCATGCTCTGCACTCGACACGCTGAGGTCATGGGTTCGATCCCCACTGGCGGCATGTGACTGTCTTTTCTTCTACATCGTCACCTTTTTTCACACCTAAATGATTACTCAACTACTGTCCTTCATTATATGAGAAGAATATAATTACATACGTTTCACGCTTTCCTTGATTCCAATGACTGTTAGCTCCTAAGGAATACATCGCGACGATCCATTCATTCTCTTTATCCTTGTGGGCCGCGCGCGTGATGATGATAGCGGTGAGAGGTTCTTTTGTGTTGAGTGCTGAATTAGTTACTGACATAACTATAAATTAAAGCTTGTAATGATTGTGAAACAGTAATCTAGCAAAATGCAAGCGGCGACCCATGGTATAAATTATCTTCTATGCGTGTCAGTGTACGCGAAGTCTATAACCTGTGATTAAAAATTTAATTGCACACCCAATCTCATTATGTGTTGGCAATGTGATAACATATTCGCAGCTGTCGATGCCTTTACTGGAAATTGCGTCACTTCCATCCAGCCGATGGGTATGCTCAGGTCTGGTGACGTCAGCTGCCTCCAGCCAATCCGCGAATTTAGCTTCCGAGGACACATTTTCTTCTCGGTGAGGCTTCTAATGCTTTCGTATTAAAAACTAAATCTGACTTCCGCGTCCTTCTAGTTTTTTTTTATTTTTATATCTAGTTCGCGCAGGTACGTGCCCCTGACATCGTTTATTTAAGTGCCGCCCCTATTGAAGATTTATATATGACGTGTCCCATAGTTTCATATGTTTCTATATAGATTTTATGCAGTCAGTATGGAGCACTTGGAGTCAGTATAGACGATATAAAAATAATAATAATAATTGGTTTTTGGGGAAAGGAAATGGCGCAGTATCTGTCTCATATATCGTTGGACACCTGAACCGCGCCGTAAGGGAAGGGATAAAGGAGGGAGTGAAAGAAGAAAGGAAGAAGAGGTGCCGTAGTGGAGGGCTCCGGAATAATTTCGACCACCTGGGGATCTTTAACGTGCACTGACATCGCACAGCACATAATATTAATAATATGGAAATATATTAATAATATGGAAATATTATATTATATAATATGGAAACATTAATAATATGGAAATTTATGGACACCATATGACGTCATGTGCCCTGTATAGAAATCGTATAGAAATTATGTGGAATGCTTATGGACAACGTACAGGCAATATTTAGATTTCCGTATCATATAGACTCCATATTCCCGTAAGTCCATGTGAGCACCTCTTATAGAACGTTTCAGCAGGGGCGCTAGCAATATCAAGCGACCACAGTTCTTATTTTAAATGTTGTATTGAACGATGACAGTGCTGTGCACCGTCTAACAAGCTCCCAAAATCTCTGTCCACATCAAGATGTGACGCCCGCTTTGAGCTCTACTCTCAACCAAATAAAGCTGTCTCATGACTCCTCGCAGGGGTTTAGGATCTTCGCGTCGGGCGTGCCACTTGCGCCTCGCGTAGCGCTTGCGAAGAAGCTGGCATTCATGAAGGTCACAGGTCGAGCAAGCCAGATGTCGTAAAGGCACTTCATAGTTTTATATCTGTTGCAGGTACGAAAGATAAAAGTTAATGAGACGCCCTCATTGCGTCGTATATTATGGCCGGCGTCAATAACAGCGGCTGCTCAGGGCGCTCCGTTTCACTCTCACTTTCGCTTTCTCAGGCAGCACGCTTATTTTTGCATACAATTTTTATACGAATGACGTGCAAAACTTCACGCATGTTATTTCATAAGTGCGTTTTCTTCCCTGTCCATTTATTTTCAACTTCTACCAGTGCACCAACGGCAAAGCTTTCCTCCGTCCATACTTCCGATTGTGATAGCAGCCATAGTTATACCCGTCATCGCATGTTGTGGAAATCTGGGGGGACAGCCTTCCGCCCCCGCACTCCCAATCCGCGGATGCAGCGCTTCCGCTCGCTAACCGCGGAGGGGTTCGTGCTCAAGGGAACAAAGAGGAGGGACGACAAAGTGTTAACACTCATATGCTTTATTATTACACTTGCAAATAATACACAGAGCGGGCCAGCTAGCTACGGAGCACCAACGAGGCATTCCTCGGAAATAAAAGGCTACGTAAGAAGGGCTTCCGACTTACCGGCTGGAGCAAGGGCGCGACTTGGAAGGCATCGGCGGCTAACGTTTGTATGCGCCGACAATGGCGGCCGGGTTTTCCTGTGCGCGCCGCATTCTTGGGGCAATGCCATCCCCGAGCATCTGCTGGGGAAGGTGCAGAGAGCGCGCGTTTGCTGCGCTCGCTTCGCTACCTGGAACCAGAAGTCCAGCGGCAAGGCACAACGGATCTCCGTTCGCCTGCCGCGGAAGGTGACGAGAGCGTGCGGCTGCAACCGCTCACGACGCCGGCCGGATCCCGAAGAGACCCTCTCCGGTTCCGCAGAATTCCGCGTAACCTACGAGGTGGCGCTCCCTTTGCTGCTTCCGGTCCCCCCCCCCCCCCCTTACAAAGACTTCCCTTCTCACCCAGCCGGTGCTGTCCAGACGTACGATGGTGCAGATGGGCCGCGTCGAAATGTAGGTGGGAAACAGGTTCTCCACAATGTGTCACAACCAGATCCATGTCTTTATTATTAGTCGTTTATTGGCACGAGCCTCCCGTTCATGAGTTCAGGTATAACTGCAATCCTAACGGTCCTGGAACTGGATCACGGAGTGATTAATTTCACTTTCCGGTAAACTTTACGCACATTTACGTGGTTTTTACTTTTGCTCCTTTTGTTATCTACAGCGTGAGCTGTTACAGCGATAGGGGATGCCCTGACGTCCCATTTGGCTGTGCACTGGATGTCCTCATAGCGCACGTGTGCAAAGGAACTACACTGGTAACCTTCCACCTCATCAAAAACACTGTGGTTCTCTGCCACCTGATTCCTTTCCCTTCTTTGCGAGAGTAGTTCCTTACCCTTGAAGCGGCAGACACGCTGTCGTGGTGGAAGGACCTCGTGGAACATACCTACGACAAAACGTTCGCCTCGAGCCCTGGGTATAATGCTTCGTTATGTTCAATAAAGTTTCCCCTTCTCCTTCTTATCCGAAGCCATTTGGTACCAGAGTGAATTATCATCTGAGGATAAATGCATTTTGTTCTCGGCTTATCAACCTATAGGTAGGCTTCGAGACATTAAGAGTCTCGAACACCGCTTAAAGCCGGACAACGCAAGGCCTTCAAACCCCCTCTGTTGTCAACACACTGCTCCAGTAGACAACGTCTAAACTTTGTTAAACCACCAACGGATAGCCAAAGCGTCCACTCCGCTCCAGTGAAAAACAGCCAGCTCGGGCAAGCGGCAGCGCGGGCCAGTGCCAGCGCCGTCCCGTTTCGGGGAGTCGCCACGTGGTGGCGGGAAAGGCGCTCTCCTGCCGGCGCTCCCCATCCGGCACCCTTTCCACGTGAAACGGGAAGCCGGCGCGCCAACTCCGGTTCCCGCACATCCCGGCTGGATCCTCTCGTCCCTCGACGCGCCGCCGCCGCAGGAGCCGGCCCAGCTGCCAATCCGAGTTTTTCCCGCTCTCCCGGAAAAACTGTCCTCTACGGGCCCGTGTGCTAACTGTTGCGCGCGCGCTCTGGTGACCGGAAGTCACGCACTGAGAGCTACTCCATTGAGTTAGCATTCGTAACGTAGTGTGTGTCAGCCGAGAACGCGCCGCATTCAGCGTAGAAAGAATAGTCGGAGTCCTGCAAACAGACATCCGAGAGTATTCCAGCTTTTATCCTCTTAGGGATATTTAATTTTATTTTACGCGCCCGCATGTAACTGCCTGGCACTCAACGCATGGCTCCAAGAATTAGGTGTTTCGCTGGCACGCCCTGGGGAGAACTCCAAGCGTCTCTGCCTTCCCTGCTCATCTTCGTCTGCCTCGCAGGCAAGTAAAACGTGCACACATTGCCTCTTTTCATTTATTTTGTTGTTTCTATTTTCTCTCTTATTTTTCTAGGAGGGAGCTTTGTGATGACACAGTATCCAAAGTATAAGAAACTGTTCAAGAGATTCAACAAAGACTGCGTAAAGAAGTAAAATTTTCCTTCGCTCTCCGGTGCTGCCGTAGCATTAGATCAAGATTTACTCATATTAAGCATGTGTTCTCTTTTTTTTTTCCAGTGAATGAGGAGAGGTTTGCAGGAAGTAAGTGCTAGTTGATTACAAACCCATCTGCTGCGGCTTGTAAGCTAGGCTACAGGTGCCTCAAAAGTAAACCGGAACGCATTGCATGTGCGGATAAAAACGCAATCACGCCCTCTAGCAGCGAGTGTGCATGCATACAATGAAGGAGCACGTGACGTTTCTGGCTTTGCTAGTGCTATGCTTTTGATATTCGTTGTTCGCCATACCAACCACCCGGGCGAAAAAGAAAGCTGGCACTGAATTAGGAGTATTTTTCCTGCGTATTTGTACGCATATGATGGATTTATGACTTGTTAGGGACAATCACAACTGGAGACGAGACTCTAGTTAAGGCGGATGTCGCGAACGGCAGGCGCGCCGGCACGTCACAGGAGCCAATAAAACGTTAACCAAAGTTGCGACCTATGAAAAACGGATGTGCATCATGTGAAGTTGCACAACGGTTCTAGAAAGCACCTTAGTTACCAACAGCAAAAAGGTCCTCTAATTAGCATCCTAAAATGTTCTCTTCGAGAGGGACGGGGAGACATCGTGATGTGGCGCCACATGCACTACTGAAGTGCCGTAGGTAAACTGCCAGCTAAATGATATTTCGACAGTTTCAGGCGAAAAGTGCTGGCACTTTCTCCACAGCATTACTCCTATTGCGAGCTACTTCCAAACATATGCCGTCAGACTGCACACTGCGAGTGCAATCTGCAATGTGGAGAACAACGCGACCAAACCAATCGTATCGTGTGCAGAATGAACGACGAATCCGCGTTTCTTGCTCGAAATAAGATTGCCTGGTTCGTGACGAGTTTCTAGCCAGCGGTATCAGTGAAGACTGCGCACTTCCCGCTCGCAAACTCACACGATCATGAAACCAAGCTCCGCTCTGCTCTCTGCTTGCACTGGCGTGGGAGCCACAAACATGAAAAGACCTCAGCGAACAAAATGTAACGTCAAGGAGGCCTTAGCGCAAGACCCTGAAGAACAAACACCAACGAGAGAGGTGTAGGAGTGCGCGAAAACGCGGAAGCAATTCGCGAGCTCATCCATCTCGTGAGATTCGCAGATAAAATATGCATCCTGGACGACTGGATGCGGCCGAAATCGAGAGAACGGTTGTGCGATCGCGCCGTTCGCGTTTGCCCCGTGATCTCGGTGCGGGCGGTGCAAGTGCGGCTGGACTGGGGAAAAGAAAAAAAAAGGGGGGGGGGGGGGGAGGACACGGCTCGTTTCTGTTCAAGCACCGACCGCCCGGAAATCACCGCGTACGGTTGGCAGGCGCGTCTACACGCGGAGCCGCCTACGTGACAACACGGTTGGCTACTACAGCTAATCAAAGAGGGAGGCGTCACGTGATTCGTCAAGGTTGCGCGCCGTTTCAGCGACTGGCGAAAGCACAAAATTGAAAAAAAAACGAAAAGGACAGAAGAGCTGCATTGAGTAAAAGAGAACGGACGAATCGATCGCTTGCAGCCAAGGGCGTGTCTTTCTTTGCGCACGTCATTTCTGACCAACGGGGAATTAGTGATGGTTCTTTAATCGCGAGCCGATGGCTCTGCACATCAGAAATACGTTGTCAATGAGCCGCTCACGTCAATGGCTTCCAGTAGTGGCCTATATAGACCGGTGAACCTCTGTGGTTCTTGTTTCGATGCGCCACATATTGATTTAACAGGCCATTGAATGAAGCTAGTTGTAGCCCAGCCTTCCATGCTTCAGCGCAAAAGAATTGCACTTTTTATTTCGCTAAATGTTTGGTGTAGAGTAATGAAAACAATTGTAAGGATAAAAGCTGTGCGGCTGCGGCATGTAAGCCATAAATCGAACCGATGCGGAGGTCTGCCTCGTTGTAAGTGATCCTTCTCTTCTTCGCTCGTCTAGTGGACCCATGAAAGGCAGCTTACAGAACGAGAATGGCAGGCCTTTATTAGCCTCCAAACAAGTATTCCTAGCTTCATGTAACTCATCTCGCAACACATGAAAAAGAACAAATACGAAACAGTCCCAAATAACACTTACGAATAGAGCCATCGAAGAGTCGTAAATTCAATCGTGCGTGAAACGCGAGAGCAAAGACTTCGATAGCATTTCTTTTCCCATTACGACAGCAACTGACATGGAGAAAGAAATAGCGCACAAAATGGCTTTAAAAAACGGGATTCACTCATGCAGCACTGAAATTACCACTCTGCTATCATTCTTGCGACCAGGAACTCAATTGGTCGCATACGCTTCAGGCGGTGTAGGGGTGGGGGGGGGGGGGGGGGGGGGGATGCTCAAGAAATGTATACGCCGACTCCCACCCCGTCTGTCGCAGCCGTGTGCGCGACAGAGCAGAGGAGGTTGTGCTCCGGAGGATCCGGGTCGGGGTTGCCCTCCCTCCTGCCGTAACTCGGACGTGGCCTCAATTTCGCCACTTATATCCCCGCCTAGGATGTCCAGTCTGCAACTCACAAGACATTCATCACTTGTTGTGGGTTTGCCCGGCGCTGAAGCCAACTAGAATCCGCCACCTGGCAGCAGCGGGTCTCCACCCAGACAACCCGTCCTCATATATTGCTTGGACGCAGGGGCCACATCACCGCTCCCTCCTCGCCTTCATTAAATAGGTCCACCTTTCCTGCTTTATTTAACACCCAACGACTCTTTTTTTTCCTTTCTCTTTTTTCCCAACTCCCCTTATGCTCAGAGACAATAAACAATGCTATCAAAAAAAAAAACTGCGCTTCACGAGCTGGCCGTGGGCGTGATTGCAGCTGCTTGGTACTAGAAGTGACACAAGCTCTTAGTCTCGCTTTCACAACGCATGTGACCAACGCTTTCTCTTGCTCTCTATCTCTTTCACTCACCCAACCGCGGTTGGAAAACATGAAATGTGCATCCAAAGCTCTCCACTGTTCATAGTTTCCATTATCCTCTTCTTAACACTGCTTTGACGACTATGGATATCTCGTGTAGGCACTGCCAGTTGCATGAGATTGTCTGGCTTTACCAAAATAGAAACACTCCGGCTCAGATGAGGTGATTGGATTGGAAACCTTTTATTATTGGCTTGAGTAACAAGCGGATTAGTTGATCTTGCTAGGTAGCCGTCTGTGGTGACTGGAGGCGACCTTTTCGGCTCTAGTCACGACCTATACTTGCGTTTCCAGGTCGGAGATGCTCAGTAAGGTCTCCCACGGGCCCGGGTGCCCGAGCCTCTGAAGCGATATTGGTGGGCGATCTGTCGGACAGTCCCAGAAGATGTGGTCTACGGTGGCTTTGCTGCCGCATTTGCTGCACTCCGGTATAAATCTATCCGGGTACACATGGCTTAGGATAGCGGGTTTAGGGAGAGTTTTAGTTTGGAGTTGTCTCCAGAGTACCTCCTGCTCTTTGGTTAGGTTTCTATGCGGAGGTGGGAAGATTAGCCTTTCTAGCCGGTAATGCTGAATGGTCCTGCGATAGGTATTAAGGGCGTCTCTTGTCATTGCGACGTCCGAGTTAGCATCCAGAGCTCGGCTCATAGATCCCCGAGCTTTATCGTGGGCTGCCTCGTTCCCTGGGTTTGCCGAGTGAGCCGGTACCCAGACCAATTACACGTCTTTTCTGTCTTTTGGGCAATGCTTGCGAATTCCGAAGGAGATGGGATATATTCTGCCCTTGGCAAAATTTCCAATGTCTGCTTTTGGACCGCTGACAATCACTTCGGCTCGCGGGTTTGTCAGCGCCAAGGCAACTGCCGGTTCTTCGGCTACCTATGAAGGGTTTGTGGGTACCGTCGCGTTTGCAGCGAGTTGGCCTTCCTCGCTCACTGCGGCTATTGCGTACGCTTTCTCGGGTGCTGGGTATGCGGCCGGGTCTACGTATACATCGTCCGGTCGGCTCTCGAGTTTCTTGGCTAGAGCTAGCGCTCTGGCTTTCCTCACGTTGTTTCTTGGCGGGTACACCACCAGCTTTTATATGTTAGGCTAGGTTAGGCTAGGTTAGGTTAGGTTAGGTTACGTTGATATAAAGGTTCCCTAAGATACAATGACATGATTCTCGGCCTACGGCTGATGTACAGAAGTGAAACCAAAATCTCCTAAAAGTACATTCAAAAGCCAGGCTTATAATTTTGCCGCCGTCATCATCAGCCTTACTACGCCTACTGCAGGAATAAGGTCTCTCCCATATATCTACATTAAACCCTGACGTGTGCTAGCCGCGGCCACCGTATCCCCGCAAACTCATTAATGTCATCTGCCCAACTAGCTTTCTGCCGCCCCTTCATGCGCTTGCCGTCTTTTGGAGTCCAGTTCTTTCCCCATAATGACCACAGGTCACCTTGCCTTCGCATTACATGCCCTGCCGAAGCTCATTTCTTCTTCTTCATTTCGACTTGGATATCATTAACCTGCGTTTGTTTCCTTCACGAGCTGGGCGTGATTGCAGCTGTTTGGTACTAGAAGTGACACAAACTCTTAGTCTCTCTTTCACAACGCACGTGAGCAACGCTTTCTCTTGCTCTCTCTCTCTATCTCTTTCACTCACCCAACCACGGTTGGAAAACATGAAATGTGCATCCAAAGCTCTTCACTGTTCATAGTTTCTATTATCCTCTTATGAACACTGCATTGACGACTGTGGATATCTCAACAACACCATCATCTTTGTTTAGAAATTAAAAACAAATCTCAATAAGTTGATCCTGCCGCAGAGGAAAGGTCTTCGTCATGCAGCCCATGCTGCCTTGACACGCAAATTATTATCGGCATTTAATGTCATTCTAGTGGGTATTGGCACGACACTCGCCTCACTTGAAGTGAAACATTTTCAAGGAAATATTGACCCTTCAATAAACTATACAATCGCACAAAAATTATCGTAATATCGACTTAATATTACAGATAAAATGCATAGTTATTACCCACCTCTCGCACAAATCGAGGAATGGACAAGTTGTACGTTTCTTGAGCAAACCGCGTAGGGATAACAAAAGCTTCAAGGAGCTATCTAAGACTTTTCCTTCTAAAGAAACTTGGCATTTTGTTGCAAATCCTTGTCTTGTATTCTTCTTTAACGACTGCACATAGGTGGGGTATTTCCTTCCGTGCAGTGATGCCATTTAAATATATCATTAGATAAGCGTCTTCATGCCAGAAGTCGCTTATTATGTGAACGAAAAAATGAGAGAACGCATACAACAATCGTATACAGTGCGAAAGCATGGCGTATTCAAATATGCAGAATTGGTCTTTCTCTACCTAACATTCATAGATCCCTGGGAGTCATCATACCACTCCTGGCGCAGTGGTGCAACGATTAAGCGATCAGCCACTGCCCTGGGATGGCAGGTGAAGCCACCAATGCAATTAGTGAGATCCGGGTTGCTCAACGCAGACACACATACAAACAAACGCTACACCATTTTGCTCGGGTCAGAACCACCAGATTAGTGCTTTCGTACTGATATATATATGTATGTTTCTATCACATAAAATGTCTATATGTCCACACTGTCTGTGTGTGTGTGCGGACAGGCGTTTGACTGCGTATTGAATGTCATGTACCAATTATGTGTGGTATACTAGTGTCTGTAATTACGTATAGAGGCCGCTCGCAAGCAAAAGGTGCAAAAAAACTCGTCGATCTGCTGGACTGCGGCTTTTCCCTCTTGTTCGAGCATGCTCATCTTCTGTTTTGAGTGAAAGGTAGAGTCAATTAGGAACTGAACTGAATTCCGGCGAATACTTTCCTGTCATTCTGAATTTCTTTGCCACCCTCCAGAATTCCAGAGATTCTATCTGTTTCTTTGTGATCTCTTGCGATTCCACTGACAGCTTTTTATTTCGGTTGAAAAATGAAAAATGGTCGATAACTAGCATTTTATTCTTTCAAAATTCACTCCTTATAATAAACTCTAACACATCTCCAACCAAAACCTTTAATTTGAAACCCAACGTCTCGGAGCCCAGCCGGCTCCGAAACGTTGGGTTTCAAATTAAAGGTTTTGGTTGGAGATGTGTTAGAGTTTATTATAAGTCCTCAAACCCAACCACAATGGCAAATCTGTCAAAATGTTTAGTTTTCAAAATTCACTCCAACGAAGTGAAGCGGACTGCACTGTCGAAGCCTTTACGCGCAAGGCAGGCCAGGTAACTATTGATCATCCCACAACACGAAGCGAACCATAATCACGCAAGGACATATTTTTTTCATTGCCGGTTTTGTGATTTCCAGAGTAAATAGCAGATTCACCCTTAAGCTTTATCTGAGGTGCACGTGTGTGTTCGCAGCAGTTATATATACATGTATGTATATTCTTTCCACTACTGCGCTTGGCTTCGCAGTTCGGACAAAGACCAACAGATCATAGCAAGAGTCGTCAAGGGGCAGACCAAAGCACTTTGTCTCTCCGTGTGCCTCCGTTTACACCGCACGTCAATAAGCTTGTTTCTCTGGTCCGAAATAGCGCAATCGTTAGCGCGGTTCGCTAAGTTCGGTTATCGCCACTTTCGCCGCTACCGCCCAGACAGGTGTGCTCGCAAACTTATCAGCTCAGACGACGCTGCGTTTATCGACACGGGTGTAACTCATTTTGCGCCGGGAACTGGAAGGGAAACCATTAGCACGCCCTCGCACGAGCGCTTCTGAATCCCTAATGAAAGCTCGCGTGTAATCGTCTCAGGCGCGCGCTGCAGACGGAACGCAGCCCCGATAAGGCTCAGCGTATGCAGGTAACCCCTCGAACCTCCGCGACCAGTCAAGCCCTTCGCTAGCTCGCTAATTTGGCCGTTCACCCCTGTTTACGCGCCTATCTTCATTCATGGCTCCGGAGTGTCGTAATCTCACGAGGATTTCATATCAGTAAACCATTTGTCTGGCGGAGGGAAGTGGCTCCGCGCTGGTGAACTCGAGCCAAGAATCGCACTTTAAATTTGGGGTCAAGCGGCGTTCTCGTTTTGCAACAGTTTTCGTCTGAGCGCTGACTGCAGCTTAATAAAAGCGTGCAGCGCTGCGCAGCGCTGAACTCGTCTCAAATAATCCGCAAAAAAAATGCAGCGAACATACTCTCACCCGCCGCGGTGGCTCAGTGGTTAGGGCGCTCGACTACTGATCCGGAGTTCCCGGGTTCGAACCCGACCGCGGCGGCTGCGTTTTTATGGAGGAAAAACGCTAAGGCGCCCGTCTGCTGTGCGATGTCAGTGCACGTTAAAGATCCCCAGGTGGTCGAAATTATTCCGGAGCCCTCCACTACGGCACCTCTTTCTTCCTTTCTTCTTTCACTCCCTCCTTTATCCCTTCTCTTACAGCGCGGTTCAGGTGTCCAACGATATATGAGACAGATACTGCGCCATTTCCTCCCCCCGCCCCCAAAACAATTATTATTATTATTATTATTATTATTATTATTATTATTATTATTATTATTATTATTATTATTATTATTATTATTATTATTATTATTATTATTATTAACATACTCTCACAGAGGTTTACTGGCCGGCGACTGAGTACTGGGCTGTATATCGGTAGTCGACAATGCTACAGCCAAGGTGCTCAGGTCGCTAAGGCTTAATTTACAGGACATTACACGGTTTAGAAGCTCGGACCAGTTGACATAGTTAATACTAAAAATTTCGCCACAAAAAAAAAGTGAATAACAGACCTAAGCTTACCGGCTTAGAGCATTAATCATCTAAGCCTGATTAGCATTAGACTCACCCATCCAGTGACTTTTATTGGCATTAGCGGCCAGGAGGTATGCAGTGGCAGGCCCGCTTCGACGTTTCACAGGCGACTGCTTGGTTGGTTGTCTCACAGGCTCGTTTCGGCGCTTTTGCGATTCATGTGAGCGATCTTCGGTTCGATAGTGTTCCCGGCACATTTTAAGTACTCAAAGGCCCGCTTGCACGAAGCAAATTAGTCTATTTCCCACTGCCTTATTCGCAGACTAAACCGTCCGTTGGTTTTGAGGAAACGAGAGGCGCATATCTCGCTCACTTGGTCAGTGGGCATCAGTCGCACTTTCAAGTGGCGCTGGTGCCCTACTACAAACTGAAGCAGTTATGTGCCGTTCCTTTTTTGCAAAACCAACATAGAGTTAGTCTGCGGATAACACTATAGACTACATTCAGCTGCCACCGCGCTGGGCTTCCCGCTTTACACGTGTAATGCGCGTTACGCGTAACTGTGACATCGATTCCGCCGTTGTACCACCTATGTTTGGCTCTTTAACTGACATATTACAACCTTCGGTGTAAAACAAAAGATGGGGACGAGTTTCAGTGCCTTTATGACGGGCTGAAGGCACGGAAGAAGTCGTAACATTGAGAGTCGCTGCTTGACTCGCATGCAATAGGCAAGAAAACGAGCGCTACGCAAAGCAAAGGCGATGCGGGTGACGGAAAGGGAGTTCTCTACATGTAAACACGAAAATAGGACACGAGAGGAATGTATCTGTGGTTACGTTCCTATCCTCATCCGTGTCTTTGTGCGCTGTAAGGTACCCAGTATCAATACGAAAAACAAAATTGAAAAAAAATGGCTCTTGGGGTGCTGTAGTGAAGGGTTCGGGAATAATTTCGACCACCTGAGAATCTTTACCGTGCACTGACATCGCACAGCACACGAACGCCTTCTGCGCTTCGCCTTCATCGACCGCCGCGGCTGGGTTCAGTAAAAAGCCCGTTTGGAGTAAAAGTATCTGCCACCCTAGTGAAGAAGGTCTAAAGAAGGTCCTGGTGCTTGTAAATTGTTTTTATTTTGCGCATGTCTTTTAAGCTGCAAACCCAAAGAGGTTAGAATGAGGCGGTTTTTTATTGTTTCTTTTTATTTGCTTTTGGTATACTGTAAGATAACGTTAGGCAATGAACGTTGCGCAAAAAATTGGTACTGAGAAGTGTGCATGCCAGTGCACGTTAAAGATCCCCAGGTGGTCGAAATTAACCCAGAGACCTCCACTATACGGCACCTCTTTCTTCCTTTCTTCTTTCACTCCCTTCTTTAAGCCTTCCTTTACGGCGCGGTTTGGGTATCCACCGAGACAAGTGAGACAGTTACTGCGCCATTTCCTTTCCTCGAAATCAATTTTCCAATTTACATATATCAGCGGGAGAGAAGAGGGAGGTTACGAGGAAAGGAAAGGCGCGGTGAGTGCTCCACTCTGTGTGGACACCTGAACTGGGCCGTGAGGGAAGGTACGAAGGAAGGTAATGGAAAGAAAGGGAAAAAAATCTCGGAAAACGAATGTATACCGGTATTTCTTACGTACTTCCCACATCTTCGGAGCTGGTTTCTTTACACGAAGAATGCCCTGCAGATCAAACACGTATTGCAGCGGAAACAGTGACCACGCAGAGTTTGACTCTCCTCGAAGCGCCAGCGATATGCGGTCGAACGAACGAACGCGCTCTCACGTTGCGCGCAATTGCGACGAGTACTGCAGCTTCGTTGCGCGCAGGGGACTCCCCTCGCGCGCGCTCTTCCGGCACCACGTCCGTCTGCTTCCATTTCTGCTTTATTTTAAAGGTTTTTGCTCGAGAGTTTATAATGGCGGGACCGGGTTTCGCGGGTGCCCATTAAATACCACTGATTAATGGAGCGAGGCGGGTCGGCGCTCTGAACGCCGGACAAATGTCCGGGACCCCGAAAAGAAGCGCTGACCACCACCATAAAGCGATTGAGCCACGTGTGGAAAGAACCAAAAAGCACGGCGAGACGGCCCAGAAACTCCTGCGTTAAGCGCTTTTATTCTTTCAAGCCGATCCTTAGTAAAAAGAGAAAAGAAAAATGCATTCAATATAGTCAATTAGGCGTCGCGGTGACTGCACCTATTTCGAATGACGCTGTAATTCTGAGCATAGGCGCTTTCTTTTTTTTTTCTTCATCTTCTCTCTTTTTCTCTGTCTCTCTCGCTCTATCAATTTTTTTCTTTTTTCTTTTGCGATCCGCCCTCGACGCACGTGCCTTCAGAGTCTCCATTTTCCTAACCATGCGCTTTTTTTTTTTCTCGCAAGGAACCGCAGAGATCATAGACCAACTTTTTTTTCTTTTCAACAGTTTTCTAGCTCGCTCAAAGATGGGCGCACGGTGGCGCATTGCGCTGAGAAGCTTGGTTAACTGAGTGCCGTGATATTGCACTGAATAACTAGCGTCACCCGCCCTCCAAGTCTCTGCTGGCTGTTCATCGGTTTTTTTTTCTTTCGTTGTCTTTTTCTTCCCTGATCTTTCTGTAGCTTCTGTTTTCTCCCATCGTCATCGTCATGACAAGTCGTCCGAGCGCACATGAAAACTCACATCGGTAAACAAGCCAAGAAACAATAATAATAAATAAAAAGTCCTCCATCGGTTTCGTTCCTTTCGTTACTGCGGCAGAACAGAAATTAGGACATCAGACTAAAATTTTCTCGTTTCCCGTCTCACCATTCTTTCGAACTGTTTCAAGCGGGGAGCTACGATTCAGTGGCGCCGCAAGGTCGAGAGCTCTTGTGTCGAAACATAGCCTGCGGACGACATTGACGACCACTTCTAGTAAGGCTTGTTACGGGTCGGAGCTACAACAGTGACGTCTACCGCCAGCCGAGTCACGTCCACAGAGGTGGAGCGGTTAGCTACCGACCAAGCGCGCGTTTTCAGCTCCCGTTGCAGTTTCCCTAAGGCGTTACCAGCACAGCCTGAAAATGAACAAGCAGCTCCTTCCTGCCCACGTATGTTTTTATGATAAGTATTTCTGAAAAGCACACTCGAAATTTCCTGTAATTTATAATTTCTTTTTCAGCGATGTTTTTTTTTTCAGCGTCTCATGTGGCAATCGTAAGTGTTCGCTGCCATTCTCTGGCCAGTAATAATGCCCACGGAAGCCGCCTAAGCCATGAAGGCTACTTGGGCCGGGAGGAGGCCCTCTTAAAAATGTGCCATCCAGATGTCAACGCAGGCACAGTCGGTATCCCAGAGGCCTTAGGGTTTAGCGATAGCGAAGTTAATGTGAATCCATCTGCGGTAGACGTTAGTAAAAATAGCTAGAGGACTGATGGCTCACAAGCAGGGCAATTACTTAAAAGTACAAGTTCAGGATACAAAATTGGTGTAGCGTAGAAGTCAAAGGAATTTGTATTTGGCACCCAGAATGTGCACGTGCACAGAACTGGCACTTCATAAGTTTTCTCCTCGACAAAACATGCAGTCGTTGACAGCACCCGTCTTAACGCACTACAGTAAAAGTAACAAGCTATATGCAAGATTTGTAGCTTTGTTTTACTGACTTCCTTTTAGGAACGTCTCCAGCGGGGGAGTGAAAGCAGTGAAGAATTTTCGTCAAGGGACATAATAACTGCGATAGGAGCCAACTGTCGATGTCTCTGCATGTTGGCGTCTTCAAGTAGCACAAGTAACTCATACTTGTGATATCAACGATCGTTATGCACTCAAGTTCGGTATCCGTTCACTTCAAAAGCTCACTCTCATTGTTGCTATAGCTGGCCTCTAATTTCAGCCTCACTTGTGTCGATAAGTCCGGCTAACAACTCAAAAGAGCACTATTAAAGCAGCAAAGGAAAATCGGTAGTCTGGTTACACATACACTGAGGTTGAGTCCTTGCGACGAAACTGTTCGATAACCATAACTATATAGGGACGAGGCAGGAAGATGGGCTAAAATTACGAGGCGGTAAACAGGCTTCCATGGACAACGTAGCCTATTGAACGCGCAAGTACATGCATACGTTATGCGCAGTCACTGTCCTGCGATAGTGAGTTAGAGTGATAAGTGCGGAAGTGATGGTGCTAAAGCATCCGGACATTTCTGCTGTCTTTGCATGGCCGAACTTTCTACCTGGAATCTGCGTTATCGCAGTTAACTTTGAAGTAAAATCTCGTGGAATTTATCGGAGCTTTAAACATTTGGGATACGCTTAGTTTGTCAAGTCTATAGCAAAGCATGGTTTCTTTCAGATTTTGGGCAAAGGTTATTTTAATGGGGAAATGAGAACGCAACGTAGCCAGATAAACGCGATTATTTTCTGCCATAATCAGCAGCAGCACGCTTTTTCACAGACAGCAGCATTACCAGGAATTCTTGACAGCGCCCAGCCATTGCCGCCAAGCCTAGCGACCTATCGCGTTCAATTCATCAGCCACTCGGTCATTACCTTTTTTTTATACGTCACGGATGACGTCAGCGCGCTACTTTTGAAAGTTCAAAGCTATCGGCTACGTGGTGACAGCAAAGAGACTTAGAAGCATTTGACAATGTTCCAATATTTGAGCTCATCGTCATAACCCGACATGGCGCCTCATTGGCTATTATGTTCGGCTGCTGAACACCGGCCGCGGAGGCAACATTTATTTGGCGGCGACAAACAGAAAAAGCGCCACGCACTGGAATTTCAGTGCACAAGATGGCGAGTTGGGCGTATTGGACTTTTTTTTTTTACTTTTGGAACAGAGGGTGAAAAGGGGCGGGCACAAAATTAAGACGACTACACAAAAGCTATTTCTTAACTGAATCATTTTGCTGGAAAACTTGCGCATTTATACATGCAAAAAAGAATCAGCTCACCTGTTTGCTTTTGTTTGCATGTATAAAAGTGCATGTTTTTCAATAAATGTTTTCAGTGCGCGCCAAAGAATTCCAAACGGTGAAAATTAATTCCTAGCCCTTCATTACGGTGCGTCTTGTAGCCCACAGTGTCGCTTTAGCTCCTTAACTTACCAACCATTCTCTTTGCAATAAACACCTGCACATTTCCGAGAAACCCCTGGAAAAAAGCACCGTTCACCTAGCAGAAATTCAGAAAAGGAAAGTTTTCGTGAGAAATTAATATCCACAATATATTTACCGGCGAGAATTTTCTACTTATTTGTACTCCTTCCATTTCGCCGAATTTGTCAGAAAAGTAGACCTGTCTTGAAACTATGCTTTTACGTGTGCACCGTTGAAAGCGTAAAATCTTTACAAATGAAAAAAAAAATACGATGCAAGCGTGACCACTGACGTCAAATTACGATTTTTTCTAAAAATTCTCAAGCGCAGGGAACGCGTCTGTAATCATATTATCCCATCGGCAAAAATATTCCGAGAAAAACTGGCAGCCATTGCCAATTTTGGATGGTCTTATTCTCTTCTTGTCCTCTTTCTTTTTCTTTTTTATCATTTAGCAGCATGATGTTAGCTCTTTGCGTCGAGGCATTCCGAGGAAATTCTACTCTCTGAGTAGACCAAAGAATGGCTACTGGAGAACAACTTCCTATGAAGATAATTAATGGGAGCCAAGCCATTAAATCATGAGCAAGTTGGCGCAAGCCTGAGAGGTGGAAATGTATGTCGTGTCAAGTTCATCAGCAGAACTAGAACTAAAATTACTAACCAACATTGAAGGAAAACCTTTAGGTCAGATTATCTAACTACTTGTCCCTTAAATACTGTGCCCTGTCTCAGAGAAAGTTCTGAGCAAATGTTAACTATACTTTTTTCCTCTCGCTGTGGTCACCTTTAACACCTGCGTCGTCGCAGGCATGCTTGAAGGTCTAATCTTCCCTGAATGCCAGAACACAATGAGTTCCAACATTTCGCTACGTATAATGTGACGCAGCATATGCTTGACGCATACTTCGGTTTAAAGCACTGTGGCTGATGATGTCAACCGTACCAGTCTACCTTAGCATTTCCACCTGCTCCCTCCAACTAAACCATTGTGCATTGTTCCCGTCAAACTTAGGACAATGCAAACAGGCGACAGCGGTTGTATGTGAATGCAGCGTTTCGTGGTCTGTCCTGAGAAGACACTGAAACAACGACCCTATATGCTGAGCGCTGCCTGTGCTAGTAGTGCCCGCATAGACGACCTCAGCTTTAGCGCGTGTAAGTGTAGCCGCCTGGGAAATGTTGAGCTGTCAACATTTCACGCGCATCTGTGGTCCAGTCCGCTGCACTAATTTAACGCGTTTTCGTAGATGAAACAAGTATAAGACTGTACCTTTCTCTCCAGTTTGCTTCTTAAACCATGCAGTGGGCAGTGGGGCGGAAAAGCTTTTTGTTGCGTCTACGTCATGTTAGGGTGCCGCGCGTGCGCAGTACTCTTTTATTTTTCCTTTCCGCTCCCACTTCCCTTCCCACTTCAGGGGATAAAAGCTATGACACGCCCCAAATAAACGTCTTCTATGTTCGAGCTGTCTGTGCCTCGTAATTGTCCGGGCCGCAGGCCGTGGCTATGCAACACTTCTCTGATAACAGCCTGAAATGTGTGGTAGCCGAAGTTGAAAAGAGCAAGAGCAACAGGCAAACAAGGTCTTGCCTGACGTTCATATACCGATTACTCTCCGGCGACTCAGAACCATAAATAAGCAATCGTTGAGAAAGCCTGTGCACGACCCTCATGCTAAGTAAATTATTCCTTCGCAGAGAGGTCACTTGTTCTCCAGTCTGCCGCGACCGCCTTGGCAGCCCGCCAGAAGCATGCACTGATTAGTCTTTGAGCGTTTTCTGCCTGGGCTGGCTTCCGGAGTGTTCAAAGTAGTTCAAGGATAAACCAGAGGTCGGCGCGGCTTGTCTGTCGGTCTGTGGCCTATTCGTTTCCACCACCACTGCACCGCAGCTCGAATGGCTCCCCGCATCGCCCTGCGTCTCTGCGGCAAAAACCGGCACGCAAAAATGGCTGAATTTTCAGTTTACGTTCGGCTTCAACGCGCAGCTCAGCAGACCGTACGTAGAATGCGGCTGTAAGTGTCTTGATAAGGCTACGCCACAAGCACACGCGTCTGTGAACGGCGCAAAGCAGTAAACAGCTCAGTAAACCAATATGGTTAAGTTTTGGTGCGCTATGTCAAGAGAAACTCCCGCACAGTAACGTACTGTACCAACGAAAGCAAAGTC